>NW_010309960.1:41402-64675 GCF_000700745.2 Antrostomus carolinensis | reverse complement strand
CTCAGCCTTGGCCAGTAGCAGGTCCATCTTGAAGCTGGCTGGCATGGGCTGTGTCAGACATGGGAGAAGCTCCTGGCAGCTTCTCATAGAATCCACCTCTATGCCCCTCCCCCCCCACCTGCTACCAAAACCTTGGCACGCAAACCCAATACAGCATAGTTTAAACTACAGATATTAAATAAAAGACTAAGCTGGATACCAAGTTCCACAATAGACTAATCCCAGACCTTCTATTTAATTCCCTGCTGAGGTAATAAACTATTAGGGAGGTATAATCACAGCTGGCACCCTATGGGTTTGTTGTTATGAAAATCTTGTCCTAGGCAAAAGCTGACTTAGGACAAATATGAAAAAGGGAACATGGACAATAGTAAACACAACAACAACAAGAGTAAGTAAGAGGCACAGTAAATAGTGAAAGTGTCAAACTGGAAGTGGTGCTCCAAATACCTGTTAGGTTGAGTGCCTAATATCAAATAAATAGAAAGAAAAAATCTGTTTGCAAGCTATATAGGAACAGAATTTTATAGTGGTACTATAAATAGCTAAAATTAGCCTTTCTTATAATGTCTCAAAATGTATGTGATAGCTCATGTACATTTTAAGTAGCTCTTTGTAGGACAAACTGTTATCATAAGTAAAGCAATGGGGTTGTGAAAAGCTTCCTCTTCCATACTCACAAGATTTGTGTATTTAAGACATTTGAATGCAGTTTCAAAACCAGGTAACCGTTTCTGCACATTGACCAAGTGAAAAAAGCAGATGATGTTATCTATGTCTCTCCATGCTGGTACAAACTCCAGGGCTTTTGGAGACTTAGGTGAATCCATTACTGTTAGTAGGAGCAACTAATGTATAGATTTCATTTTTATGAGAAAATGGACTCAGGAGCACCTCTAAGTTGAACCACTTTTAGCTACACTATGATGAGATGCATAATAGGTCTCTCAAAGTACTTGCATCCCACAGTTGGATGTCAGCCGAAACATGCTAGTTCAGCACTTTATCTCTTATCCCTCTTTTACACTGATAAATTAACCTCTCTTCTAATTAAACAAATGCAAATGGAAAACCTGGAGCAAATGTGGGTTGTAGGAATGACCAATTAGGAAATAGAAGACTAAAATGAACCTTTTACTGGATGAATGTGCTAGTTTTTCTTAATGTAAAAAGGTTTTTTGTCTGTTTTACCATTCAGCAATGAGCTCTGCTCCCATGAAACTGTCAGATAAGGCCAAGATTTTCAATTCAGTGTTACTTTTTATGTCTGCCTGGGAGAACCAAAACCAACTCTCTCTGCTTCCCTCCACATCCTTGTATTTTGACAAAAGCCTGTGCTTTCTCCAGGTAAAGTACAAAACATTTTGCAGCACATAAAAGCAAAAACATGAAGGTACTGGACAGCAAAAGTCTTTCCGAGATAATTGAATAGTCCTGGCTGAAATAGAAAGACAGGAATAGTTTTTGTTCATTTAATATCTAACATTTTTACTTTTCTTCTTTCCTTTTCCTTTCCATTAATGGATTAAAGATACACTTTTATGACCCAGAAAAACTAATAACAACAATTTGGTATTCTAACAGCATGTCATAACTTGATATTATCTGATTTTGTGCCATGAATTTATTGCACTTTAATTCAAGCATTTACCTAAGGAATAGCATCCTTACATGAATAAAAAGCAGGATAGATTACATACACAAGTATATGCTACAGCCATCAATTTAATAAAAAATTGTCTTTTCCTTCCATGTAAATTTATAAAATGCTCTCAATTCTCACCCAGCACTCGTTTGTGAACTGTGTTTAACTGACTTGGGCAAACACATGCAAATGAAAAAGCTACTTTATTCTGACTGAATAACACGTCATATTAAATTAAGAAAGTGAGCTTCTGTAGAGGAAACATTAATTAAGTCAAGGAGAACTATGTGCTCAAACTTGGAATTTGTTTGGAACTGCTCTAGGGGAAAAAAAAAAAAAAAAAAAAAAAAAAAGAGGAAAGGATTCCCTCTCAAACTATATTCAGAAAGCTGTAGCTGGAAGCAGACACAGTCATAGTCAGAAATCTGCCAGTCTACTATAAGAAGCTTGGTATCAGTTAGATACTAGGATATTACTAAATTAATTTTGTGTTGCAATCCAAAAATTTAGTTGCTTGATTGCTAGATGTTCTGTGCGTGTTTATGGCCACATGAAAGAAAGACAAAATATAAAAATACATACACATATAAGTTTATGTATGTTTGTGGTAGGGAGAGTTTATGTACTGCATCGTAATACAGTATATATTTTGTTATCTTTTTTTTTTAATAGTGTCAGAGAGTAGAGTAACAGAACACTTTTCCTTTTTTCCTACAATCTTTGAGCCTTGTTTTTAAAATAAAACTTAGTTTAAAAGGAAATACCACTGACAAATCCATAGGTTCCTTTCAAAAGAGACTATTCAACCCCACATCACAGTTTAATAATAAATGCCCATTCAAGACTGTTATTTGTCACTCATGGTTTTAAACTTTGAACTCATCATGATTGTGGAGAACTTTACATTCAGATACCATGTACTTGACCATTTAATAATGTTTATAATTTCAAGATAACAAGTCTTCTTAGTGAAACCTGGTAATCAGCTTAAAACTGATTGATTCTCATGTTTTATATGCCCTGTACACTATTACTATTTACACCACAGCTGAATGCCATATGGAATGGGAACAAGAAGGCTCTTAGTTTATTGGCATATTTGGCTGTTTTTTCCTATCAACCACAGCTCATTATTTAGAAATAAACATGGATTTTGGAGGTGTGCAGCTGTTTCATTTTTCCTGTGTGCCCAATCCAGAGTGATACTGTTTCTGTTCCCTACTTGTATCTAGACAGATTTCAGTTCGTATCATGATACTTTAATGCCCATTTTATACAGAAGATAGAGGACATAGAGAAGAAACTAAGCTACGGAGAAGCTATGTTTAGAAAAGCCAAGGGGAATTTAGGAGAACTGATACGACAGATTGCATGGTTGTATTTCAACCATCTATGGACAGCAATTAAAAAAAAAAAAAAAAAAAAAATTCCAAAGAAGTAAAATCTACGTCCTTTTGAAGTAAAATATACATCCTTTTCTACTTGGAAAAAGTTTACACACCCTCACAGAAGGTAAATTAAAAACTGAGAAGTGCATCAGATACTAATGAAAGAATAAATAGTCTTGGATTATTTGGTATTTAATGATATTAATTTCTTACATTAAATTATATGAAAGTTACTTTCTCACTATGAATTTCAAATTCAACAGACTGTGATATCTCAAACCAAAATGAATATGTAAGAAGATTTGGAGAGAGGAGTAGAAAGGTCTTTATGCTTAAATTAGAAATAAATAGCCAGAAGTGGGTTTTTTCAGAAGGTTCCACAGTATGAAAGCAGTATTTGACAAGTTTTGCCTCCTCTCCCTTAATAAAACTCCTGATAAGAATATTAAATTCTTACCAGAAGTACATTTCAGCCAGTGAATTGGCTAACATAGACAGTGAAACACATTGCGGGGGAGCTAAAAGTTTTGTCTCTAAAATACTCTACTGAGCTTTTGTAGAGACCTGGAGTGCAGGTGGAATGCATGAATGGTGAAGCCCCTAATTTCTGATCTTTCCTTCAAAACAAGTGCAGACTACAGAGATTCATAGATAGAAACTTCAGCACATCTGTTATATCAAACAGTATCTGAACAACTGCTGTGCCACTGAGTAACACTGTGCCTGTAAGTGTACATGGCTTACATTATGTTATTAATCCGTGACGGATGTCTATTTCCACAGCATCATTCCCATGTTGCACACATTTAGCTTGCTAGACAGGAACATGGACAGGAATAGAGAGTAATGCTGGAGTAATGCAATGACTACCCTTCTGAAAGCGCTCTCAC
This sequence comes from Antrostomus carolinensis, assembly GCF_000700745.2. NCBI lineage: Eukaryota > Metazoa > Chordata > Aves > Caprimulgiformes > Caprimulgidae > Antrostomus > Antrostomus carolinensis. The sequence goes on along the minus strand of NW_010309960.1, from coordinate 60,752 downwards.
CCATACATAACACCAGGGTGATTTTACTATTTTTTATGCATTTCATAGCTCATGACCACCACTCGTTCATTTCTAGAAAATTCACGTTCACAGAGTTGAGTGTCACTTTTAGATATGTTGGCTATTTAAAATCTTATCTATGATTCTAAAATGTTTTTTATCAAAAGAAAAAAACAACCAGAAATATTGCTGCTTCAAATGTGAGCCCATAGGGTAACCATCTTTGTTCCCTTTTATGTTTGGTTGCTGTTTAAAGAAAAGTGTCTTGATTTCAAGCAAGATCCTGCTGTCAGCAGAATGTAAACAACATAACTCAAAAGCACCAGCATGTTATGGCCAGGGTAATGAGGAACGGCTATGATTTATAGGACATGAAGAATGAATGACTGTGTCACTTTACCAACAATACCTGTGGAAAGAAGCATAGACAAGGGACAGTACAAAAAGATCTTGAATTATTGCTATTGTGCATCATTTAAGGAATTTTCTCTAAATATAGGGGCAGGATGTAATAGTTAAAAAAGCACATGATGCTGAAGGCAGAGGTCATCAAAGATTTACACACTAAGTCAGCATATAATTGATGTGGAGGATCTTGTGAAATTTGCAAGTGATTTAATGTCTTTGCTGTACAGTCATGAGTCATAAAGGAATTTACCAATACTTGTTTTTCCCTAAAATATCACTGTTCTATAACTTGACTTTAATTTTTCCTTTTCAAACTCTTAATAGTAAAGGGGTAATATTGAACAGAGGGCATATTTAATAATAAAAAAACCCACCACCAAAAAAAAACACAGTCCTACATAGCAGCCCAGAATTTCACTCCAGGTGTAGAAATAACTTCTCACTGTTTTGTTTTGGGGTTTTTTTGATTTTTTTTTAAAGTAAGAGATCTTAAAAGTGATTATGAAAATCATATTTTCATTTTATTTTCTGGCACTAGATGGTTCAGAAATGTCTGAAAACAATTTCAAATTATTCTCACTGCTTTGTAAAAAGAACAAACTATGTACATGAGAGTATATTTTATGTTTATTACCTTGCATTAAACCTTTAGAGTTTTATTTAAAACTCCCCCCAACTTTTATGAAATTAATTTACCAAAAAATAATCCTTCTGGTAAATAATTTTGCATTAAAACAGCATATTCAGATGAGTTTTCCTGAAAAGTCTGTATGATGCTGAGATGGTTTTTTGTGTAAATTATCTCTGATGGAATTATTCATATAAAATAGAATTTCGGAAGAATATTAAAAAAATTTTGGAATAGATAATTTTTCTACATTCCTTAAAATTTCTCCCTTTGTTCTCACTAATTTATGCATCCCTGCTCATTGTGAATATGAAGTAAAATCTCTGATAGTCCTGTATTTCTATAAATAATTTTTCTTCTTTCAAAAACTGGTATTTGTTGTTTGAGTTGAACATGATCAATGGTTAAAAAAAAAAAGTGCAGCAGAAGACAAATACATTTTGAATGGACTCTGAGAAAAGGATATACTTTATACACTAAAACGAGAAAAATAACAGTTGGTAGTAATTCTACATACAGATTTTGTTATGTTGCTTCATTTTCAGCATGACTTTGTTTATATGTTTTTGTACAGAGGCCATCACACAGGGTTAACAAATAGTTACATTCAAAATTGCCGTCTGGAAGAAAGTTAAGAGGTTGTCTTATGCCATTAGGTCTCCTGAGAAACTCAGTGATTTCCTTTTTGTTTCCATTTTTTGCAGGTCCCTTTTAAGGCGAGTGCTGAACACTCAGAACCAACAAACCAGCCATGACTTTCCCTTTTCCACCTTGCTGCCCCAAATACCAACTGCGCTCTAGTGCCCAGCACATTTTGATGCTTGTCTCCTTGCTACTGTGCAGCACAATGCAGTCTCCTCTTTACCAGTATAAAGTGTTCCACAATTGTCTTTTATCAAACTAAAAAACTAAAATCAATGTAAAAATAAAGAATCATTATTAAAAAAAACCCCACAAACTGCAGTGAAAATCATACCTAAAAAAAACAAAGGCAGAGAGGAGCTGTAAGAGCTTGAAACATTGCAACAGGTTGTTCCATCACATAAATTAGAAATATGGCTAAAATATTAAAATGTTGAAAAAAATAGGTTTTCAAGTGTGTGCATTAGCTATGTAACCAGAGCTAATGAGAAGTATGTCTAATTTCAGAGTAATTGCTAATATAGAAAATATAAGTGACAAACACTTTTAAAATTAGTGTAATACTAATAACATTCTTAACACTTTTAATCAAACTATAGTACACACCAACTTGTCATACATGAGGAAGCAAGCTGTGACTCATAATATGCTTGACTGTTTGAGCCAAAATAATACTAAGAACTACAGTGAGATTTCAAAGCTTTCCAAAATATTTCAGCCAATTGATGATTCAATTTAGAGTTTACGCCATGTGATCTGAGTCAGTTGTTTTGCAACCAGACTCTTTGTCTTAATTTAAAAAAAAATAACATTTCCATTTCCCCTTCAGAGAGTCAGATGGTGTTATTCCACTTGATGTCCATTACAATTTGTGTTCAATTCTGTATGATTATTTTGTTAACAGTAGCATAAGCATCTTCATCATTGTAACAGCTAGGGACCCTAGCTGTAGATGAAGACTACACTGTGCAGGGCATTATGAAAACATAGAATTAAAAGACAAAAAAAATCAGACATTATGAAAACATAGAATTAAAAGAACAAAAACATCATCCTCATAACTATTTTTGTAAATATTAAACGAGAAGTAGATGGGGAGATAGAGCTAAGGGGAACCAACAAGAAAAAAACATGTCCATTTGTCATAGCCACTGGCCTCAGTACCCTGTCTGCTCTGCCAAGTCCTCTGGGCAAAGAGCTTTGACAGGGGAACTGAAGGCAGTAACTTTTCATACCCTTTGCCTTCCATGCCCATTTACTGCATGCACCAGTCTGTCCCTGTATATGGAGTGGAAGAAGGAAAATAAAGCTTTTATCTGAGAGAAAAATAACAAGTGGATACAGACCGGGATTGAGTACTGGCCAGAGGTGGGAATCCACACTACATTGGTGACAACTGGAAGGGGACAGACCTTGAAAGACCTTGAAAACAGAGAAGCACCTCTAATCTGATGTTACAGAAAGCAGACAGAAGTGAAGTGCTGCACACAGGAAACTGATAAATCAAAACCAATGGACCGAGTGTACTGTAGATCCTATTAGAAGGTACTGAGCAATGCAAGGAGGTTTTACTGGGTTTTGTTTTAAAGAGAGACTTGTATCGCTCCACTTGCACTAATTCTTATAGTTGGGGTTTATAAAGCAGTCTCAGATCCATGGGATCTATTGGAGCTGTGGCCTTAGAGACAGAGGTCACTGCCAGAACTGTAGGTCTGGAAGTGGTACACAGCAGCTTGGTGCAGAGGTGACAGCAGGGTGCCAAGGACCATGGAGGGACGCATTGGTGGGAGGTGACAGTCCTCAGAATCTTCACTTGGAACTCAGAAAGATTTCAAAAAAGATTTCAAAACTGCTGAATTGAACCAGTACAGAGGAAAGCTGATAGCACCTGTGCACAAGGCAACAAGCCCGAACAACCATCAGCAGCATTGTGCCCCTTCCAGAGGTTGGGCCTCCTGGCTTTAGCTGAATATTTACAAATGTGCAGAAGATATAATGTGTAAAATAAAAACCTGATTTTTTTAAAATCCCTGTGCAAGGGCACCAAATTCATCCTCCTGAGAAAAGGTTAAAAGAATTTGGGTTGCTTAGCCTAAAGGAGAGGAGAACAGGGGGAAGTGACACAGTTTTAGAAGATCTTCTAAAGCCTAATGTCTATCGCAGACAAAAGAAAACAGATTTCATTCAATTCCACAAAAGAAGATTCAAATTAGGTACTAGGGGAAAACTGCTGAAAGGTAGGGAGAAATTTTTTGTCTAGAGTGCCCACTGGTGAAGGTCTTTAGCATATTAGAAACATCTGCAAGGTAGGACAGAGACATCTTGTGGGTGGGGTTGGGCTAAACCGTCTTCTAAGGTCCCTCTCTGTGCTGGCATTCTTCTTCAACCACCCCAGTCCAAAGACCAATAGATCTATGATTTGATGAGACAACTTTGAGAAGACATCAAGGTTTCATTTGAAGACTAAAAGGAATGGAAAATCCTATTAAGCTTTGTTCTTATCTATGTCCGCTGCTAAAAAAGTCTGCCTTATCTTTGAATTATTCAAGCTTTAATATGCAGCCTTTGGTCTTTCATTTGTTTGGTCCATCAACTAGCTTTATTTGTCATCTTGAGTTATTTATAATTTAATGCTTCAAAAGTTGTATGGACACATACATATCAGAACTAATACCATTTTTAATATCAGTATTCATATTGGTATAGCAATATTTTTCTAATATGAAATAATAAAATACTCATAGGTTGAAAAAGTCCAGTTTCAGCATTCTATCCCTGAAATCTTTTTCATAAATTCAGCTAGCATAGAGGACTGAGAAGAATAAGATTCAGCCCTGTGACTAAAATGCACTCAAAATCCATTTGATATAAACAGCTTTTGCAGAGACAAAGATATAATGAGCTAAATGAAGTGAAATCCTGAGGAAAAAAAATATTCAAAACATCCTTCAATAGCAGGAGAAACAGGGCTGCAGACAGACAGCAATGCAAATAAGTTTGCAAGTGGCTGTGGGAAGTAGCAGCCATTCCACTAACTGAAAAGGAGAAACTCCATTTTTGCACTGGTTAAAGTGAGCAATACCAAATTACCTTTGTGACATAATCCATTCTGGAATAGCTTTATACAGTTTCTTTTAATAATAATACAAACATATAAATCCAAGGGTAGGCCAACTGCTCTTAATATAAATTGAAAGTATCAAATAGAGGAGAGTGGGGGATGACTGTGAAACTCATGTGAGTGTAAGTTTCTATGACTGAACTTGGCACCAAGAGGGAGAAGCAAGCCTGCTGAGAATGAGGTCATTCAAAGAAGGAGGAGGAAAAAGGAAGGGAAATTTTGGATCAGAAATAAAAAGAAATATATATATTTTTCATTTTGGAAGGAATTCTAATTTCACCCTTGTCTAAATACATAAGAGTATCAAGGTTTTGTTACACCATATAACAATGAAAAATAATATGTATTATTCAGCTACACAACCAAAGATATAAGCATAGTAGTTTACATGCAAGGGATTACATTTGGGTTTTGTCTTATTAGAAATTTTTTGTGATGAGGATAGTGAGATACTGGAACAGGATATCCAGAGAAGTTGTGGATGCTAACTGGAACTCTTCAAATTTAGATTGGATGACACTTGGAGCAAACTGATCTACTGAAAGATGCCCCTACTGATGGGGGCTGGACTAGATGATATTTAAAGGTCACTTCCAACTCAAACTGTTTTGTAATTTTATGATTCTATTTGTTTTCTAAAAAACCTATGAAAAGGTTAAGAACAGAATTCACAATGATGACCATGTACTATATGTTCCTATGGATAATCTTCTAATTTAATTCCTAAATTTACAACCAAATTTTAAAGTTAAATAGACAGTACGATAATTTCCACTGAAGCTAAATATCACCAAAAAAAGTCATGGTAAAGATAAGGATTATTGTTAAAGATTAATAAACATTGGATTTTTATTCACTTAGTTTTGTTTTGTTTTATTTGTATTGATTCCTTCAGTCACTTTCTATATATCTTTAGTGCCTCAAATATTGCTCATCTAAATTTTATAAAATTATAAAGTTCTGTGAAGAGTAGCTACATAAACATAGCCTGGTTTGCAATTTCCACAGCCATATGTTTTTCTTTGACAAAAAAAACCCACATTAGTTTTCAGAAAATAAAATATCTTAATGTTTTATTTTACTTATCCTCTCAGAAAGGAAAGGAATAAATGTAAAAACACATGCTGGGAAGTAAAAGAGAAAAGAACTAAAAAATAAAGGATGTTCATATGGACAAACTGTTCCTGAATGAAAGTAGCAAACAAAATAATTAAAAGAAGTTAGCTATCCCTCTTCAGGACTCAGAAGGAATGGTCTAATATTTAGCAAACATAAATTATTTCCAAGCTGCAGCCATAAGATCTGCAAATCCAAATTTCTCTCAATCTATATGCCTTTATTTCAAGTCTACCGCAACTGGAGCAGGGATTTTTTCCTCTGTGAACTGTTAAGTTCCATCAAACAGTTGCCGTTCAGTATTTGTTTTACTGGGCACCAAAATACTACTTTTTGCTTCTTCATAATAAAAACTCAGAAACTCCTAGTAAAATGATATTTTTTCATAAATGCATCTCCTGTTTATTGAAAAATATTCCTGCATCCATAATTCTTTTGGTAGATACTCATCTCTGCTTCTTACAATATTTGTTGTTCAAGATAAATCATGTCATCCATGATACAACTCAGTAGGGCTCTGATCTTGATTTGAGTCTCCATTGTAAAGGAGGTTTTAAACAATAATACCCTGTAGATCTTACAAAAACATGGAAATATAGTGGCCCTTGCATACAGCCTCTGGCAGTAGTCGAAAAGTCCAGTGATCCCAACACCATCTGGTATGAAAAGCTGTCTGTGTAATGAGTGGAGTTGCCTCAGCTCAATAGGGAGTGAAATCAGTGCCTTGATACTTGGAGAAAGTCTCCAATGGTTGAAAATCCTCTATTGCCACATTATTCATTTCCCTGTCTAAAAACGCTCCTGCAGCTGTTTCATTCACTCTGCAGAAAGCCTCTTCTCCAGATGGCGTGGGTAGCCTACCGGAGACTGACGCCAAATCAGATCCTGTTGCAGGAGGTCCACGGCCGAGTAAAGAGTGAAAGAAAATTCAGTCTCCTCTAAAAATGTGGAACGTCCTTGTGAAAGACACAGGAAGTTATTATTATTTCAGGGAGAGAGTTACTATTCTAGACCAGAGCATAAGAGCATCAGTGAAGGGTTACAGCACTGAATTTTCTCTTTGCTCTCTTTTTCAAAGTTTGTATAACTACTTACTCCCATTGGGTTAGAGGAACTAGAGCTGAAGTAGATTAAAATTATCTTGTGTTTCTTCAGCATCAGTTATTCTATGGGGATAAAGCCTTTTGACTTCACTAGAGGTATTGGGGCCAGTTCTATGCTAACCTGTACCCTGTGCAACTGCACTGATGTCAACAAGACCAAGCAAGGCACGTGCCTGGGAAGACAATGACATCGATGCTGGGTTATGCAATACTCTTGGGGAGGTTTTTCACTTGCCATAGTGCATACAGCTGGGAAGGACATTCATTAACAGTATTTCTTTCAGGATCCCTCTGAACTCAGGATGTCTTTTCTTTTTGGAGTGGTGGAAAAACAAGTGCACTATTATTACAGTTGTTGACACTGTCTTTTATTGGCATGAATAGAGATTATTTGGACAGCAGCAGTAAATGATGTGCAGTAAATCAATCAGGCCAAATTGGCAGAGATTATTAACAAAAGAGACAACAGTGTTTTTCATCTGAAAGTAAATGCTCACAATGTGGTAGCTATTGTTGTTGTTTGCATAGGGTGAGCCTTTTCTTGGTTTTGATCCATGAACATGAATGAGGGATCATTTAATTGCGGGATGCCTTTTACAGAACATACATTTTAAAACAACAAACATTTCTCCTGGTAAAACAAATGAGAGATTCTGTAATTATTTCTTCATGTACCACTGAATGCTTTAATTAAAAAGTCCTTATTTTCTGCTAAAAAACATGCATCTAATGAATATTCCAGCTCACTTCAGGTCCCAATGTTCCTTAATATACCACACAGAATCCTATATTTTGTGTATTAATCCAATGTTTTATTTTACTAATCTTTGATATAGGAAGACATGGAGAACTTACTGCAGCACTAGGACTCTACTTTAAAACTTCTCATCTTACAAAACAAAAGCACTTAATTGACTGGAAAAGAACCTGCCAGCAACCAGGTCCGTTTATCTTTTCACTGAATGAGCTGCTGCTTTTTCCTCTCCTGATTTCCTTTGGGTTTGGAACCTTCTTGACAAAATTTACAGGTCTGTGTAGCAGTTGAGAATATATTAATTACAAAATCTTTTGGAATAGTGAGGATAAAAGTTTGGGGGTTTTTTTCTGCACTTAAAATAAACATAGCAGAATAGTTAAATTTCACTATTAAAGAGGTTCAATGTGCATGATGTGCCATTACATCAGTGTAGCAACCTCAGCTCTGTCTTGTACCAGCTACACACTGTGGTCACTGATTCTGCTACTAGAAACAAGGAATAATTATCTTTGTAGCTTAGCCATATCCTCAAACATAAGAAGCTATGCCACAATAAAAACTTTATTTCCTATATATTTATCTTTAGCCAATTGTTAGCTGAGAAATCATTTCATATTTCTTAGTGATATAGCTGCTTTGTCAAAAGATGTTGGCACAAAGCAGGTCTGAGGTCTTAACACTACAGCTGGGAGGAGAATAATCCTGAGGGAACAGCACTGCTTCTGATGTACAGAGCTAACCTCTCTGCCAACAGTTTTCCTGCAGAATTTAGCAAGTTGCCATCAGAAGGTAACTCAAGGAAAATATTTCTTTAATTATGTTTACCACCTTTAGGTAAATATATATATTATTCATGAATAAATGACACATATATCACATTAACCCTAAGATAAATGGTTGCTCAGGTGTCTTAACATACTACCTCATTCAGTGACTGCTCTGTAAAATCTCTTTTAATTTTCTCCTGTAACTCAACTTGATAGCAATTCATTCTAAGCAATTTTCTTCAATCCATTTTCTGTTCTATGAAACAAGTTTGTATAATGGTGTGCTTGTTCTTTGTGTCATTCAGACACTTGAAAATGTCAATCTGTTAATGCTCTTTTTTTGTCATTAGATTCTTTTTTCTCTACTGTTCCTAATCACCAAAAATACTTCTTGCATGCAGCTCAGCACCTATTTAAGTGCTACCTCTTTTATTCTTTTGAAACAGAAGGAATGAGTGGTTAGAAACATATTAATTATCCTTGTACAGATGACAAGTTAGAACTAAACATAGGCTTTACAATGGAGGATGAAATTATATTAAGAATTTTTATCACTCATCCTTCTGTTTTAAACTTTTGTCTCATACTACACTGAATAAGTGCAAAGGTAAAGCTTTTGATTCCTTTCATAAAAATTATATTCTTCCAAAGTTTTACACTGTATTTAAAAAAAATGCTATTAATGCCCTCAAATTTTGTACCAAGTTTAGGAAGCATCAATTCATCCTATGATATCGACCACTTCCTAGCAGACACTTGCACAATACACACTGATATAGACATATAATGAAGATAAAATGTCCACTTACTTCTGAAACCAAGATTCCAGTATGAAATATCTTCCTTTCATTTCAACAAAGAAAAGAAAGGGCAGGAAAATATTTCAGACCCAAAACTATGGGTTCTCCTTTTTCAAGATTCTTGGTTTCATGTTTCTGGGTTACCTACTCAGCAAGAATTAACCCTGGAAAAATGAATATGCAAAAAATCTGCTCAGTAAATTTCCCTTTCTTGCTACCTTCCTCACTCAAAAAACCAACAGCACATAACTCAAAATTAAAATAATCTCAAATAAATATAGTATATAAGTCCCCACTGGTTCATAGGAGATAATTTCAAATAGATTACTATATTTAAGATATGTGAGGCTGTTCTGCAAAATGAGAACTATCAGTAAGCCAAGGATATTGTGATTTCAGTTTCGCTTAGGCATGTACTACAGGAGTGGTGACCTGTAGTTTCTCCTCCACTGACACTTGCCCAGCCTCCTAAACTGCCTATCGGATTATTTTTTTTTTCCTAGTTCAAGCTTAACCACAACTGAATGGAGAATGCAATTAATGTGTCTTCAGATACAACAGAAGCAGCTAAGCCCACCATTGTGCCTGACTCATTACTCCTGAACTATAATTTCCAGCTAGAAAGTGAAAAGAACACTGAAACAAAAACCTACAAAACAGGAAACGTGTCTTCATATTCTGAGCCTTCCCTGTTACAAAATTAAGGCAAAGTACTACTAAGGTAAGCTTACATGAATGAACTTGAGATTAGTACATTTGCAAGGTTTTCCTGGGCTTTTTTTTTTTTCCTTTAGACAATGTCAATGATTTTTATAGCTTCAGAAATGCAGCTTGCCAGGCTGCTGCTGGCAGCACCAACCGAGGCCTGGAGGTCTCTGGCGTAAGCGATACTCTTGCTCCCTGGCAGTGGATGACAGTCAACTGGCTGTGGCCCTACAGCACGTCTCCGCAAGGAAATTCAAAAATGCGTGGATCTTATTACAACAAGATACTCTGTTTTTCCACCACAGCTTGGGCTTGCACATCTGCGCCCAATGTTTATCTTCAGCCCCAGCTGGCGTACCAGAAATATTACTGATGACTGTGTTTCCTTCCTTGTCCTCTTTAGACCTCAGTTTCAAATGTCAATTATGGGGTCCCTTCGAGTTTACATATAATCTGCGTTTAGGATCTGACTGTTTTAGTTTAGGAATCCCACATTCTCAGCATAATCCTGTTTTACTCAAAACCAGGTTCTGGAATAAGTTTTTACTGATCTTCCTTTTCATTTAAGATCAGGATGTTCATAAGAGAAATACAGATCTCACTTTTTATGAGAGAGAAAAGTTAATAGATGCAGTAAGTTTCAGTTTAAGGATAAATAATTTAATTAATAAATGGCAATGTATGCCTAAGTAGCTATGTTTAGGGCTCTTCTGAGGTTTATTCTAGAAAATAGCCACTGCTAAATAAATACACGTTACCTACCTCGATAGTCCTTTATGTTATGCAATACAGCAAGTTCTTTATTTTTCTATAGTGTTTTACAATGCTTTAACATCCTTTTTTCTCTCTTTTTTGTCTTTTTTTTTCTTTTCCATAGGAGCTCTGTCAAGTCTCTTCTGTCTAAGTTTCTGTTGTTTCACATTCTTTCATCTACCGAGGCACAGTAAAATGTTTCAATATCTTTTTCTTTTTTTTTTTTCTTTTTTTTTCTTTTTTCTGAGGGCACACCCTTCACTTTCTGATTTCCTTTCCTGGAAATTTAAATCCTAGAATTATAATGTTTTATCTGCAGGGAGCCTCTGCATGGCATCTTGTCCAATGTCCTGCTCAAAACTTAAAGTTATATTAGTAATTTTTGCCACATACTTCCCAGAATATTTGAACAAATAAACCACTGGACTAATAACTGAATGAATTACTTCTACCAGAAGTTAACTACATTTAAAAGGAAGAGATAATATCAACAACACCCTGATGAAATTTAAAGATAGATTCACCTGTATAGAAAAAAAGAATTAATTGTGTCTATTTCTTTAAAAAGATTCTAGTAGTTTTATAGTTTAATTGTCTATTATTCCACTAGAGTACATGAACATTAATATAAGAAGAAGTATTCATTTGGGACAGAAAATATGAGATCATATGCAGGATAACACAGATGGAAAGGATAAAATGTTGATTTTTTTAAAATAGGGGCCAATTTATGCTTAGGAAGCATTGTAACGAAGAATGTATCGGTAAAAATCTAAAAAAAAAAAAAAAAGAATCCCTTTTTTTCCTCTGTAGTATCAAATAAGTATTTAGTATGAAAATATCCAGAAAATCTATTGTTCATAGTGAATTATGTTTCTCTATATTACCAGATGCTCTTAACCTTGAAATGGTCTGGCCTGATAAATTACCTGAATGAGTGTCTCATTTAGTTTTATCTAATTACTGCCTCCCGTACTATGATATTCCTTTAAGTTCTGCAGAAGAATGTTGCAATATTAACCTGGACTAATTGAGCTCACAAAATTAGAACTCCATTAGAGGAGAGATTAAAAAAAACCAAAGCATCACACAGCACATCTTTGTCACAGTATTTTTCAGTCCATTTTTTTTTTTGTAGGGAACTTACTAGTCACAACTTGTCCTCAACTTCATATGTTCTTACTTGTCAGGAAAAAAGATCTATATCAGCCCTTAGAAGAAAAGATTTCAGTATTTCTACAGAAAAAATTCAGAAATATTCAGAAAAACATGTTGGATGCTTGATAAATTGCTACCTGCAAAAGTTTATCCCTTGATATTAACATGTCCATCATCAGTTAAGACTTTAGGGGTTCAAAATACTTGGAAGGACTTCGTAATGTTGGAAGTAACGCACCAAAAATTGTATCTATCTGTAACTTTCCATAAGGCTGACAAAATTAGTATAATAGAAGTGAAAGCTGACATTTCAATAGCTAGTAATAGGATGAATTAGAGATGTTGCAATCCACAATGTCCAAAAAGTTCCAGCATGATAAAAGAGTGAGTTCAGGAAGATTCAGTCATAAACTATATTCCCCAACCAATAAAGAATCCATCTTGAAAAGGTTCTCATTAGCTTCTTACAACACTTTAAAATTATTATTGGTGGGGCATTTTTGGTTTTTTAAGTCATTAAGATTCATATCTTCTCTGCAAAGAGAACTCTATCTCAATCCCCTTTTAGTATAATTTTACATTGCAAAAAAAAGATCATTACAATGAAAACAGTCACTATTAATGGTTTTACAGGGTGAAAAGGCTGACTAATTTGCAAAGCAATTCATCCATTCTCTTGTACATTTCCATTTGGCAATATTGCTTTTAGATTATTTCCTTTTCACTAAACAGCTTTTTTTTAAAAAAAATTATTATTCCCTGGTACATTTTCTGTTGGTTGAAATGTCTCCTTTCCCTTTCTGTGTACTGATAGAAATCCATAAACTGACATTTTTAGAAGAACTTTTAGCTTTTTAAGCAACTATATTGCATTTTTATGTTGCCTTCTGTCCAAGGTTTCCAAGTGTGATTATCATTTAAAGTAAAATAACTTACTTCCTATGCACTTCTTAAATGCCCAATTCAAATTCAACAGAGGATGTTAATGTGTAGATTTTTAAAATTAGACCAATCAGTGAGTGGGTTCAGAAGGAGCACATTAGTTAAAATAGGGAGTAATCACATTAGTTAAAAAAGAGAGTAACTTCTTTCCTAAGTATCCCTTCTAATAAAAAAAAAAAAAAAATCTTTTTGAAATTACACTGGTCTTCTTCTGGTCTTCAAGGATTTTCAGGCCACCCATGAATAAAACAATATGAAAAGAATTTCAGTTCTGTCACCGAAATCAGGAATAAACTTCTTAACACCAATGTAGTCTTAAGAAGCAGGCACTTCTTTATTGCAGCTCTGGATGCACAGGGGATCGCTCCACCTATTGTGCATACCTGTCAGCGCACGGAGTAAAGTTTATATTATACAAAATCATACATAATCATTATATTTCATCAGAATTACCATCCATATTCAATACAATTACTAGAAATCATTATCATAAAACCCCGCCTCTCCGTACATGCTCATTGAGTCTTGAAATGAGTCGAAGGGCTTCTTTTGCGACCACCACAGACCACCGACTCAAAAGAAAAGACCCTCCAATGACCTTGTCCCAAGGACTTGGCTCAACAGGCTCTTCTCCACATCCCAGTGGTCAGTAAAACAAAGAGTTTTCAAGCTTCCATGGGCATTAGAGTAATAAATTTCAATCCTTGCAACACTATGACATAGATGCATTGTTTCTGATTGTGCTATTGAGTTAATGATTAGAGCAGGTCTAGGACTTTACAGTCCCTTCTTATTAAGGTCTTTATGGTTCTCTAGTTCCAAGCTAACAATCCTAACTCAGACATTTACTTTATTATTTTATTTCATAATCAAACCCAATTCTTCTGCTTAGTTTTGATTATTTCATCTGAATACTTGCAACAGTACAATTTTTAAATCATAGCTAACCTGATTGCATTCTGTATCTGAGGAACATTTAATGGATAAAAGAGAAAATTAATGTAAACCTTACTGATGCAGAGAAAGTGCAATGTCAGCTGACATTATTATTGTGTGCTAGGAGTAACTAATTGATTCTGTATACTTATTTATCCAATAAATTATATATTCATCCTGGTATTAGTTCAAATTTACTAATAACACCAGGAACACTGAATTAAAATTTTGTGTTACCAGATTTCTGTGATATATGCATTTTGTGTGTTGGAAGCTGTCAAGGTGCTTCAGAAGGATGGGAAATGCAGCAGAATACTCCTATGCCATGGTTCAAAACAGCACACTCCTGCAAACTTGTGAAGGACAAACCCATTTTATCCCTTCCCTATGAGCTGGACTACTGGGAATGACAGACAAAACCCTCTAAATGATTACTTTTATCTGACAGCACTTTATTTGTATACTCAAAAGTCTCTAAGTGTGGACCAAAAACCAACTGCAGAACTAGCTATTCATCAAAAACAGAAATATACTGTTATTTCTCCTAGACAACTTGTCATTTAGGCAGATGAGTCATAATACAGAGAATGCCCATGGAGCAGTAACAAGAGGCAGTGAACTCAACATGTCAGTTATTTAACTGATGTGTGATTTTTCACTACATATCAAGAACAACCAGAGCATTTGAGTTACAATAAGGTAGTTCGATGGATAGCAACGAGATGCTTTTTTTCCCCCACATGGGAGGTACAGCCTGGGAGACACATGAAAATATAATGAAAACTTTAAAAGTGATCAACTGAAAATGATACCTTTCTTCAGTGAAAGGCAACAGTTATCTAATTAGAGGGGGACAGACCATTTAGAGCCTTGAACAGGAACACACATTTCTCATGCTCAAAGTGATCAGGTTTTTCAACAATTCTCACTACATATGAGCAGCCCAAAATTTACTTATAAAAGACAAGGGAAAAGGATATTGCAAAAAATCAAGATAGTCTGGACGATTTTAGCTGGATGTGTGGATAAAATATTATATTGCCCAGAAAGTATCTACAGAATTTATATGTGATTTGTATGTGAGGACCTAGGCTGGTATCATAGAAACATGCCAAATGGTCTGCGGCCCTGACAAGCAATGACTGAGGAAGGCAGTAATAAGGACAGATTTCGGTGGAAAAAATTAAAGCCTCTGATATAACAGTTGTGAATTGATGCTGCAATGACAAGATCAGAGTGGCAGACATGTGATTCATGCTCCTAGAGGCAGTAGTTGAGATGAGCAACCCATGAGAAATAAATTTTACAAAGAGAAAAAGATCCAGGACAGAGCCATGTGAGATTCCACAAAACAGCTAGAAGGTCAACTGCTGTAATACATGCTGAAGGAGTAATAATAGATCCAGGAAGAAAAGCTGAAGAAGGCTAGGGGACTGAGGATAAAGTTGTCACAGGCTGAAGAAGGTGCAGAGTTCTTACCATGCCAGGCATTTCCATGAAAGCAGTTATTGAAGACTTTGGCAAGAGTAGTTTCAAAAAATTACAAGATATGGATGCTGCATTAGCAACAGCCTATGACTGAATGAGAATAGAGAAACTCTGTTCTACAAGCTTAGAGATTATGTCTATGATATACCCACCTATTTTTCTCACTTCTCCAAATGAGGAGTATTGGCTGAGGGAAAGCAACCTAGGAACAGGAAGAGGTTAAGGAAAATCAGAAAGAAAACTAGAAAAGTAAAAATGAGAAATCAGTAGCTATTGTGGGATGATCATGATGTGCTGAAAGAAGAAGAAGAAATTAGGTACGAGAGTTACTGATGATGAGTGCCTGGTGCAAGGGAGGGCCCTTGGGGTGATGGTGAAAGAAGAGAACAAGGGAAAACTGGAAGTGAAGAACTGCACTGGTACCAGCTGCCTTTCCCATGCCCAACCACATCAACCTCAGCAAGGATCCTACCTTAATCTCGCACATGCACAATGTTAATGAAGCTTTCCAAAAGGAAAAGGAAAAGAAAAAAGAAGGGAAATGGAAGGGGGGAATGGGAAAGGGAGTGTGGAGTAAGATAAGATAGCTAAATAGAGATAAAAAAGCCTGGTTATTTTGCCAGTTTTCAAATTAATGAGATTAGAATAAAAAGCCCCAATTACAAGCCAAATGGCCTCATATCTTCTGTAATATCCTTTTCATAGATATACAGTTTAACAATAAATGACTGCAGTTAGCCTGAGCAATTCAATATTGTAGCATTTGTGTGATTTTCCTCTCTGTATGCACAAGGGTAGTTTTCTTTCTTTTTCTCTTGATTGGGATATTCCCTAAACATACTGCTAATAGTACTATCATCCAGTTTGCTCCTTCAGACATACATATGTAGATGCACTGGATACTTTGCCAGATTCTTGGCTATGTACAGTTCTGCTTAATGCTGTTACTGGAGGGAGAATAGCTGCGATGGAGGGAAAAGCTGCTAAATTAACCAATCATGCCTCCTTCAGTCTGTAATCACAAGGGGGTCAGATACACTCTGCTTCACACTGCTGACTCTCAACTGTGTAGACCTTTTATAACATTGAGTCTGGTTAAAATTATTTTTATCAGACACCATGCTTTATCATGTTTATTTCAATTTTATGCTTACTCTTAATTTCATGGCTTTTTATTAGCAAATCCTGAGATAAAGTGATTTAAAATCTACATATATGTATACATACACAGGGAAAAACATCCACAGAAATTTGTCTGGATAAATTAAATAAACCTTTCTGCTTGTTTCTCTTTCAAAGCTAGCTACCAGAGTTGAAAAGCTATGGATAATTTTACCTTTTTATAGACAAAACCTTAGCCAAGTTTTACAGCTGTTCTTCAAACTCATCTTTTCTCAAAGACTTTGATACTGAGGGATGGCAATGTCATTTATGCATCTATCCTCTCCCCAAAAGAACTATTTCCTCTCACTGTGTGTGTGTGTCCCTTCCATTTCTCAGGCACTAGACACTTTATTTAGTTTAAATAAGGGAGTTTTCATCTGAGATCTTATTTCCTGGAAATTCAGACTTTGCAGCTTAGTCCTGATGAGGTGAGAAGATCTGAAATACTTTTTTAGTTCCCATTACAGACTTACATGGATTTAAAAGAGGAATGGCCACATCATAAGTACTATAGGTATCTTCTTAAATGAGCTGAATCCTCCTGAGAAGTACCAAATTCCCTCCACTAAATGTCATGGCTACTTTATCTCATCTATATCAGAACATGGCGCAAGTGAAATAAAATGAATGTCATGACATCATAACATCCATCAAAGATATCTTCGTAGTCTCCGTGTTACACTCAGGTCTGCAGTCAGACTGATTAAGAAAATTTGAGGCCTTATCTTCTTCTCCTTAGTAGCCTTTCTAAAAATAGGGAAAATTATAACCCTCATAATGAATAAATCATTTAAATCACTATGCTGTGGAAATGTCAAAAGCCCCAAAACACGTATGAGGTTTATGCAGTGTTGAAAATTTTAATCACAGAACAGTAAATAATGAGAGGCAGAGATTTTTTCAAAAAACACCTTTCCCTGGCAATTTGCCCTGTACCAAACCAACACCAAATGCTTCATCCCCCTCTACAAGAAATTAAATACTCTGGAACTTGTCCTGTGGCTCTGTTGGAGTTCTTTATGGGCTAAGACCTCTGATACTAGTTACATATTCATAGTGTTTGTTTATAGGTCATTTTATAAAGTCATAAAAGAGAATGTGCCTACTGTGGCAGGGTTGCCAAATTTTACTCTGACAGCTAATGTGCTGCAGTGTGATCCATAACTCACTTCTGGAAGGGGCTTAAAATGAGGGGAAAAATCTCTGTAGCTTAGTAGAAAGTTTCCTAAGATTAGAGTTTTATGAGACTGGAAATTCAAATTGCTGATCTTCTAACTGCTATTTAAATTTCCAAGCCATTCGTTGCATATGTTATTTAGAAAGTCCACAAGACATAATTTACTATACTTATAAAGAGCAATTATCTTATTTTTCATTAAGTTCCATGTAATTCTTCAATCTTTGCTCCAAAAATCTATCCCACCAGGCAGAAGCAATATTTCTGGGAGACTAGAAATGTCATACTTTTAAGAAACAACAGTTGGGATTTTATTGTCAAAACCAAATACCTGCTAGTGGTGCAGTACTGTGTTAGAGCAGGGATGACTTTATGAGTGGTATCATTCTGATGCTCAATGGCATGAAAAAAAGACCCAAGCCTGAAATACAAGGATTGATAATTGATTTTCTGTGCTTTTAAGAAACATTTCTCAAAGAAAATGGCCTGCCACTTGCAGGAATAGATTTCCTTTATAGTTCCCCCCCCACACACACACCCTTTTGCAACTAAATCCATAAAACGTGACCTAAAATTAATTAATTTTCAGGATCCTCTAAACGTGGTAGTCAGATATACAAAATGCATGGGAGCTCAGTATTACAGATCATGGATATCAGATTTTCAAGCACTTTCTTCTCTGTTCTACATTCAAGGAGGGTCGGATACAGAGCAGCGTGGCCAGGTTGTTGTGTCTTTGTGACTGCAACACAGTGAGGCTCCACTTGACACTGAGCTCCAAATACCGCTGAGGAATCATAATAAAAACCTTGAAAGATAAGAGAATACACATACTCTCGAGGATTACAATTATGAAGAGGAATTTTATTAAACTACCTAGTATAATGTGCTGCACAATATTGTGTTAAAAGTGCCTTCATCTAATTCTCTTTTGAAACAAATAAGATGTACATCAGTGTTTTTGCAGACGATGTAGGAAATCGAGCTTCTAAGACTGATTTGTGAGACAGCAGTAACCTGGGTTTGCATTTAAGACCTAGAATCATAGAATCATAGAATGGTTAGGATGGAAGGGACCTTAAAGATCATCTAGTTCCAACCCCCCTGCCATCAGCAGGGACACCTTCCACTAGACCAGGTTGCTAAAAGCCTCATCCAGCCTGGCCTTAAACACTTCCAGGGAGTGGAAGTGTTTTACATAAGATATAAACCTCCGCACTGACCCTTTCCTCTCCACACACTTTCTCTTCATCTTAGTGACAAAAAGCCTGAATCCTGGCATCAGTCAGGACTAAAGCAGGAATCACAGAATCACAGAATGTTGGGGATTGGAAGGGACCTCGAAAGATCATCCAGTCCAATCCCCCTGCCGAAGCAGGAACCTAAACGAAATTACACAGGAAGGAGTCCAGGTGGGTCTTGAATATCTCCAGAGAAGGAGACTACTTCCCTGGGAAGCCTATTCCAGTGCTCTGCCACCCTCTGGGTGAAAAACCTTTTCCTAATGTCCAACCTAAACTTGCTCTGGCACATCTTGCTGCCATTTCTCCTGGTCCTATCATTGTTCACCAGAGAGAAGAGATCAGGACCTGCCCCTCTTCTTCCCCTTGTGAGGAAGTTATAGACCACAATGAGGTCTCCTCTCAGTCTCCTCTTCTCCATGCTAAACAAACCAAGCAACTTCA
>NW_010309960.1:32753-41183 GCF_000700745.2 Antrostomus carolinensis | reverse complement strand
TGCCAGGGCACACTGTTGGCTCATGTTCAACTTGCCATGGACCAGACCCCCCAGGTCCCTTTCTGTAGGGCTGCTCTCCAGCCTCTCATTCCCCAGTCTATACGTGTGTCCAGGGTTGCCATGTCACAGGTGTAAAATCCAGCACTTGCCCTTGTTAAAATTCATACAGTTGGTGATTGCCCAGCTCTCTAATTTATCTAGGTCTCTCTGCAGGGCCTCTCTGCCCTTGAGAGTGTCCACAGCTCTCACAGGAAAGATGTGCTGAGCTGGTGCTGTTGAAGAAAGCTTCCACAAGTGGTGGACTAACGTAGAAGTTTAGTTTTCATTTTACTTACAAATGGTGTAAAACAGAGGAATCTCATTCCAAGAAGGAGGACTTACATTGTTGTGCCATTGGCATATGGAAGATCCAGATCAAGTCCAGCAACTAAGCCAGTGTAAAATTATCTGCCAGATTCAGTTCTCAACAAGCTGTCAATCAGTAAGCCATTTAAAAAATTCTTTGCACTGTAGAGAAAACAAACTGAATATAGATGTTATTGTTTGGCTTCAATTTAAAAATAAATAGGGAGAAAAATTAAAACCAAGAAAGCTACCTAAATTCAGGTTATATAAAACACGCAAAGGCAATGAAAAAACTAAGTGAGGTCTTAAATGACAGTAACTATTTTCTTCTACCTTCATTACAGAAGAACAAACTGACTCAGAAGCAAAGTATTTAAGCTAGCCATATGGTCTTAAGGATAAGAAATAAAATGCTCTGAAGATATCCATATGAAGACTCTGAAAAGCTTTTGGGAAAATAGATGTAATTCTTATCAGAATGTCATTTGGTTTTGTTACTAAAGAAAAGCTGCAAACACTCCAATTTCTCTTATAAAATGATCTTAAAATCAGATAAATGACTTGCTATGTCCGTATTTTCTTACTGTTTCATTTGATATATTTATTTTTAAAATGCCTTAGGCATACTGCTGGCTCTGTATATGGTGGGGGTTTTGAAGACTCAAGAGCTAGCACCCAGATTTCTAATAATAAAAATGCAAGATTGTGAGTGATAGGAAAACTTTCTTTTATTAAAATATATTGTGTTCCCCTATATTTTCCTTGTTGTTATTCGTTGTCTTCAAGAATGAGATGTTTTGAACAAAATATTGGATCATAATAAAAATAATTTAATTTTAGACTCCACAGTTAGAAAAAGGAGGAACTCTAATTCATATCACATAATACTCTCCCTTGAAGAACTGTTTTTATGTAGATTTCTGCCAACTTCACCATTGAAAACCTACTTTTAAATTCCTGTCAGGTGCTTTCTGCTTGAAGGGCTCCAGTGTGTGGGTGGCTGTTTTTCTTGTATGTGCCACGATGAGTCTCCTCCTCAGAGAGCTGGGGGAGGAGAGAGGGGGGAGTGTTTTTCCTCTTTTCATTTCATACCACATTTGTAAAACCAGAGACAAAATGTCCTACCTCCTGAAAAAAACTTGTCCTGGAAAATTTTAAGGTTCCAGAAAAAAAAACCCTATCAATCTATTTTGCATGCTGGTATTTAATACTATATACTGCATCTGTTATTAATGGCTTTGAAATTTTGATCATTGTCTATAAATCTATAATCTGGACCTGTTTATGCATTTCCTTCTTCTAGGCGAGTTGAAGAATGTAATTTGCTCTTATCCGCTTGGAGATCACAAGGCAATATTCTCTGACTTTGGCTTTAAATAGGATAGAAAAGACTGCACATTTTAAGCAAACAGTTGACAAACAGGGAGTTTATAAAAACAGATCACACATACTTTTCTAAATCATAAATGTTGTTGCCTTTTTATTGGTTCTATCTTAGCTTCAAGACAGATTAAAAATGCCGATAACATGCTGTACAAATTCTACTTGGCAGAAGTTTCTGTAATAACATACCCTTTATAGGGAGAAATCTTTCTCTATAAAGGAGTGTGCAATGGAAGATGTCCAATTGGAAATTTTTAAAAATTTCCCTTGTGAGCTGAGGGACCAGTCAGCCCCACTGCAAGTTTGTGAGCCATTCACACACACAGGCATTGAGCAGGGAATTGCATCGGGGTGTCCCACCAGCAACAATGGTGCAACCATCCTCCTCTGCAATTTCAAGAGTAGACCTGTGCTCCCTTTGCACTGAGTAAGGTCACAAGATGACTCTGTCTGCCACTGCTCCTCTGATCCTCACCAGGTCATTTTGTTTAATTTGATTAGCCATTAGTCAGAGGGCTTAACACTTTTAATTTGTTTCATGCATAGCATTTGCTGCAAGAATTAGGTTTGTTGCATGATGTGGAATATAAACTATAATAATATCAATTTAGGATGACATTTTCTTCTGGTTTACAGTATTAGAAAAATACTCATATCACATTAAATGCATAACATTACTGTTCCAAATGTTGTTTTAGCACTATCTTAATGAACACTTTCCTGCCTGTGTTTTCTATCATGGTGACATCTTATGTTTCAAGCTAACAGGCTAATGGTGTAGAAGAAAAATGAGTCTCAAAAATGTCAAACACAAAAAGGTGAAAATCATATACTTTGTCAGTTCCTCTGGTTCACAAACCAAAGCCATCCCAAGGTAACTATGCTCCCAACTTCACCTCTGCCGACTCTGAATGGTGGGTACTTTTTTGTCAAAAGAGATGCTGTTGAGAACTGCCTGGGTGTGAAGAGCTGTTAACGCAGCAAAGGGTAAATGCACAATTCCCTTCTGCTCCGAACAGATCAGAGGTGAATTTTGGGTCATTGGCTTTGAAAACGTAGAGGCTTTGAACATCAACATAGTTAACTGACTACTGCTATCGGAAAGTAGTCTGTGTAGGCCAGCTCATCTGTGTCTTCTTCCCATTGCATTTTGCCCCACCGCTGTGTGTGTGTCAATCCACCTGGCTCCTTCTCTAGGCACCTCCTGGCTCGAGGGCTGGAGGCTGCTTGCAGCACCTTCCTTCCTCCTCTGTCCCACAGTCCAAGCTATCGTCCTGGTTTTACCAAGCAGCATGTACTCTAAGTCAGGCCTTACTTATTTATGTTTTAACTCCAGAACTGATTTAAAGTCAGGTCCAACAGTGCAATTTTCTATTTGTTTGTGGCATATTTTTGAATGCCTAGCTTGCTCATGAAAATAATGAGAAACAGTTCTTCCTTATTGTCTCTTTTCCCTAATCAGCACTGAAAAGATGTTGAAAACCTCATGGGTTAGTTACAAGAAGCTGGGGGAGCAATGTTGTGTACTTTCTTATATTTGGTTGGAGAGTTGGAGACATTCTCCTTCTAATTAAGGAACATAAAATCTGCTATCTTAATTACAGTATGGAGTAAACTACACCAACACAAGCACCTTCATACTGATATAGTGGTGTCCACTTGAGGGACTGCATTAATATAATTAGACAAAGAAGGAAAAAAATCACATCCTCTAACATAATATGCTGGTGTGTAATCCTCCTGTAAATAGAGCTTCAGGCTCACTCCTCCGGAACAGCCGCCTCTGTCTCTCTTTGTGCCTCTGCCTGTTGCAAACCCCAGCCTGTCAGTGCAAGGATCGGGCTCCCCTGGGTCACACCTGGGTAAAGTGTGAGCGGGAGAGCTGGTGGACACACATGCCCAGGTGGGCTGAAGATGGTTGTACCCAGGTTAAGCCAAGAGAAAGAACGAGACTTGTTCTTTTGGGCAGCTTTTAGCTTTGCTGCTGCCCAGTACTAACTAGGGAGTGTACAAAGCAGGAAGCAACAATGATGTTAGCAAGTCTATCCTGAAGGACAGGCTCTAAAGGAACTCACTGGGGCAAATGAAATTTTCAGTTCTTCATCACGCTGTACTGAGGCTGTGGTTAGGGATGTTGCAAGGGCTCATTTTCAGACAAGCAATGCTGTCCTCCTCCTGTGGGAGCTGGGTGCTCACCAGGGTGCTCACCAGGGCCATCAGGTGAACACCCATCCCACACACACCCCTTCCACCATGGGACAGCGACTGCCTGGCATGGACACAGCCAAACTCAGGTGTCATCTGCACTTGCTGCTAGCCCAAGGCCTGGCAGGGGGACACTCCTTCCTGCTCACTGACCACGGAGATGAGATGGCTGCAAGGACCATTTTCCCCTGAGGTAATGCCGTCCAGGTGTGCTGAGGGGAAATCAGGTGATTCCTTGTACAGATGCTGTGAGGGGGCAGCAGCACCTCCTTGGGGTGCTAAGGGACACTAACAGCTCTAGTGCTCTCCTGCACTACAGGTTAACATAAAAACAAGTGGCAGCCAGCTGGCTTTGTGTCTTCTCAGACACAGAGGAGAGCTGCATAGGATGGACTCAGCCGACCACCAAGGGGAGTTCATCCATCCCCTCTCCTCCTCACAGGCTGGGCTGACTGAGACAGCTCGAGGGATGCACCAGGGACAACATCTCCGCAGGGTCAGCTCCCACCAAACACTGCACTCCCCTGCAGATGTGGGATAAGGACAAAAGAGCCCCCTCCCCTTCCGATAACATGGGGAGGCCTTGATCAACTCCAGATACACTCCTGTTCAGCACATCGAAGGATTACACTTGTGGGATGGCCAAGGTCTCAAACCTGATTTTAACTGATGTCTGTCTCTGTATTTGTGGCACTGACACTCTAGGAACTCTTCCCAGCCAGAAAGGTGTCAGACAATCCCCTGCTAGGGATTTTAACACCTACCTTGCTTTTCTCTTTCACTTTAGTTTACCTGCTCTTACGTTGCATTGCTATAATATTATCATGTTTTGCCTCAGTATGTTTTGAGATTTGTCTGAAAAGTGGGTTATGTAGTAAATAATATTTTATAAGCATTTTCTTTGGCCACTCTCAATTGATGATACAATCTTTCTCTTACAACATATTATTCTCCCCTTTTCCTCTTTCATTTTCCGAATAGCCTGTTCAGAGAAAGTACATGCAAATTAAGGAGAGCAGAAACAGGCTGCAATGGCAGTGAGCGAGCAATTCAGCTCGTTGTGCTTAGCTCAGAGAACAAGCAGCCAGTCTGATGTTGAAGATGATGGGCTGTTCATGGTGTTTCCTCCTTGTCTTCCTCAGAAAACAACTAATTCTGTCCCATAAACATGACCATACATGAACACTCATATAAAATCAGCTGAGAAGATGACCTGAAGGTCCTCTTGTTTGCTGATGAGTAGTGCCTGCCCTATAGCTCCTCTGGCAAGCTGCCTCCCCAGGCTCTACACTCTCCTCTCTGGTTTTGTCACCCAGTTGGGAGGCTCTCATGCACCTCCACAGAGCATAATCCTGAAGCAGACATCTCCATCATCAGTGTTTTGGGGTTAACAATGAGAAGACTAGTTAGCAACCCTGTAGGTACCGTCCTTTATAAAACAAAGCCAGCACATTGCAAGGGGTATCCTAGTCAAGGCTTTTTCTGTAGAAGAATTAATAAATCAAAATGGCAGTTATTCACACAGCATGACTACCAAAGCAAAAGGAGGACAGTGACAGCATAATCTGGCATACAGAAAAATGCATAGAAATGGGATCTTTGGGGTTTGTGAAACTGAATTTTAGAAAGTTTAATCTTCCTTTTTTTGTTGTTGCTGTTCAGGAGGATCTAAGATGATATTCATCTTAAGGCAAAAGTTCACACTAAGATATAATGTAGAGTGATAAATGTGTTACTCACTAGGGCTATTTGAACCTTTTTGAATGTGGAAGCTTCTTTAAAATACATATTCCCTCCTGCGATAAAGTCATCTCTTCCAGTAAATTACTTGCATTACTGGTTTTGAACATACACTCAAAATGAATCTCCAAAGAGATATTTATTGGAATATGTGATTTTCTAACTAAATGCTGTTCCATATTTCTGGAAATACACTTATCACATTTAATATTTATTTCAATAAAAATTGTCTTCTATATTTCAAGGCAATTCAGACATATTGTAAGTAGCCATACTTCTTATTTTAAATGAATATTTCATCTGGCACTTCAAATGTTAAGCATTATGTTATTAGATAGTCATCAAAATGAAAATTGTTATGGGGACTGGGCAGGTCAGCTTAAGTCTGACAACTACAGGATTTTTTTTCCTCCTCTAAAAGCTCTAGAGCTGACCACCATCTGACACAAGAGACACAATGGCAGACATTAGATGTGATTAGACATGGCAGTTTCTATATTACTGTGTGAGTAAGAGAGCTGTGGCACCGACCAGAGGTTTAGAGCTTCTTAGTTTGATCTTTGGAAAGCATGAATAGGATAGAAACCTCTTATAAATCTTGCTAGAGATTCTTGCAGCAAGGGGGAGTCGCCCAGGTGAGGCAAGTTATATATAGCTGCACATCTTCACCTCTCCAGCTTTCCTAACTTGTGACAGAGTAGAGCCAAATGTGGATTTCCACTGCCAGTTGTTCATCTGTAGCTGGTCTCCTATGCAAAGGGGTACAGGAGCAGGACAATCAGCAGTCACTAGATTTTACAAAGCTCAGGTGGAGTCAAAGAAATTCCCTTGTCCTTGGGATTTTCCCAGCCTAACAAGGAAGCAGGCATAGCATAGTCAGACCTTCAGGTCTGCTTTCTTTCCTTGAATGCAAGCAGAGTTTATGTAAACCAGGTTTAGTTTAAGTATTTGTGTATATATATCTACACACACACACATACATGCATATATACAAATATATACATAAATATATTTCTGTGTGTGTACATATATATCTCCTCCCAAATTCCTCTTCCCTGCAGTGCAACAAGCAGAGAGCAGGGGATCTGCTAAATAGCTGCAACTGATACAACATCTACTCAAGGTGCTTCTGGCTGAGGCAATGTGAAAAGTGTACTCACCCCTGCAGGTAACATTTTTTTTATCTTACCCACAATAGTGTCTGTGTCTTAAACACTGCTGGTCTGAAATGAGTGGCTAAGTTCAGATACTATGTTTCAAATTAAAAATCAAATATGATTTTATATTCTTCCCCCTGGAAGACACAGAATACTTACCCTGATATGAAATGTGTCTCAAGGTACAAATTACATGCAGACCAGCTGGACTGGTAATACAAGTATTCCTGTTGAAGGTCAGATTTAACTGTGTATTTGTTATTTCAGTTCTGAGTTATTTGATTGTCATTATGATCCTTAACTAAACCATTGCTCTGGATATCTGCCATTTTCTGACTCCCCTTTTTACAGTAAAAGATCTTTGAATAAAGTTTATCAACCAACCATTTAGATTAAAAACAAGTTAAGACTAAATGTTCCTGTATGCCCAGACTGTGTTCCTTGCATATACTTGTAATTATGATAAACAAGTCTGCCTCTTAGTGTGTATAAATGCAAACATATAAAAAATGTATTTATGCACATCTTGAGCCATGAATTTCTAAAAATACTGTAAGAACGTTGAAACAGGAAAATAAGTTGTTACCCAGCAATCACAGGATGTCATGCTCTCGCAGTGTGGATGTGTGCAATATTTAAGGCTAACAGAGTAGTTACAAATTTGCTTAATAGAAAGATTATCTGTGGTATATTTAGTTCTACAGTTAATGAGAGTTATGGCTATAAATCAGTACTCTTTAAATGTTGCCTTATTTCTTACAGGTCTCACACATCCTTTCCCAGGATGATCTTAAAATACATTAAAAAAGATGGTGTGTTCTAATTAGCTACGATTGACCACTGGAATATATTTCAATTTTAGTAGAGTATCTCAAGCCAAACAAGTCAGAGGACAGGATCAAATTAATTTATATTAGTTAGAGTATAGACTAAGTTTTATTTAAAAGCACAGCAATAGAGTGAACATTTCATTATCTGGAACCTCATGCTGAATCTAGGCAGATTTCCTGAAACATTATCTTAATGCTCACACAAATGTAATTACTACTAAATCAATATTTTGTATTCAAGCCTAATTACAGTACATGAATTAGAATGCTACTAAAGAGATGTTCAGTTGGCTGGTTAGTAGATTTTAGCTGGCTGATACTTAAACTGACAAAGGATGTCAGTTTTGGCTGCCCTAGTGTGAGTACACAATGTTAGAATAAACTTTGTTGGTTTTGAGAATTGTCACCCGTACAGTACATCTACAAAGAGCTACTGGTCTGTCCTGGTTTTGCTAGGATAGAGTTAATTTTCTTTTTAGTAATTAGAATAGCTGTATTTTAGTTTCAGTGTGTCAGTTCAGACATATCATGAGAAGAACATTGATAACAGTACTGGTGGTTTTAGTTGCTGCTGTAGCTCAAGGCCACCGTGTTTGGCTGGTTCACAGCTGCATTAGGACTGGGAGGGAGAAGCAGTGAATAGCAAAACTCAAAACTGGCATTTGGATGTGCCAATGAGATATTCCATATCGTATCCTGTCATGTCAGTATATTAACCAGGGCTGACTGGAAGAAGGGGTAATTCTCTCGGGAATCGCTCAGGTTCGCTC
>NW_010309960.1:12146-32686 GCF_000700745.2 Antrostomus carolinensis | reverse complement strand
GAGCACTGTGTATCACTCATTTGTATAGTCTGTTATTACTGTTGTTATCATTATCATTTTCTTTTAATTAGTAAATAGTTTTTATCTCAACCCGTGAGTCCTTGCCCTTCTTTCCAAATTCTCTCCCCTGCTCCCTGGGTGAGGGGGGGCGGGGAGGGTGATAGAGCAGGCTGTGTTGGGCTGCAAGCTGCAAGCAAAAGGGTGAATCCACCCAAACCACCACATAGTCTCACCGTCCCAAAATAAATTCTCAAGGAAAACATGACACCTCTTTTTCAGTTGGCATTCACATTTCTGAAAGGTACAGTTTTCTTCGTAATATTGCAGAGAAGGATTTAGAACAGAACATTTAATAAGGGCTGAGACGACATCAGTTGCAAACAAATGAACAAAGCTGGTTTAGGGGCTCTTTGCTTTGACATGTTCCCTATTCAGTTATTCATTCCTAGCAGAAGTCATTGTACATCCCAGTTCTGGGATCTCAAATCTGAGCTGCCAAAGAGGGAACTGCAAATTGGAAAGGGCAGGTAGGACTCATCCAACTTTCCAGTAGTTTCTCATCATAAGAACTCCAAGATCAGAGCTG
Organism: Antrostomus carolinensis; assembly: GCF_000700745.2. Taxonomy (NCBI): domain Eukaryota; kingdom Metazoa; phylum Chordata; class Aves; order Caprimulgiformes; family Caprimulgidae; genus Antrostomus; species Antrostomus carolinensis. The sequence goes on along the minus strand of NW_010309960.1, from coordinate 32,100 downwards.
TGCAGAGAAATGTATCACCTTAAGAATCACACCCAAATTATCTTCCTTTACAGTCTTAGACATTACAGTCAGCAGACATGTCACCTTCCTGTGGATATTCCAAGCGCTACAGGGTAGGGAAAAAATGTTCATTTTCTGGGTTAGGAATGAGACTTGATCATGGTCAGAAATCCCAAAACTTCTCTACTATTCCTCACTCTTTATTAGCAATCTTCTCAGTATGTGTAGCTCCTTCAGGATCCTTCTGTTACAAAATATTCCTCCCAGAGTTTACTCTGATGGTGTGTAATGAGCATTCGTACAAAGTAATTATGGCTTCAATTTGTGCACTCATTGGTCTTCTTTTACAAAGAACCCAAACACATGAGGACCACTAAAGGCGTTATCTCCAAATGGCAGAACGTGTGTGTTGGATTTTTGCATGTGGGGTGGTCGTTTTTGGTGGTGGGGGAAGGGGCTACCAAGTTTTGCAAAAGCTGCCCTGACTAAAGGCATACCTCCCCCCCAGCCCAGGCTGAGCCAATTTGCAACAGAGAAACACCTCTGCGAACCCATATTTGTGAGGGGAATGACTGTCCTGAAAACAAGAAGGTGGAGAGAACCTGGAGGAGAGGCCATTGACCTGAAAAAAAGATGACCAATGGCCTCAACAAAGAGAGAGCTTCGTGTCCAGGAGGAAGGAGAAGGAGGACAGGGAATCTCAGACACTCAGTTCAACTGCATGGAGTAGGAGAAGGTAAAGGAGGTCCCTGCAGCCCATGGAGGTTCAACAGTGGAGCAGACACCCACGTGTAGGCCATGGAGGACTCCACACTGGAGCAGAAAAGCCGAGCCCAAGGGCAAGTGTGACTGAAATTGAGACCCCAAAATCGCTCAATGCGAGTGGGAGTGAGGATATGCGCTGGACCAGAAACCCATCTGCAGCCCGTGGACATCCCCATGCTGCAGACAGGAGGTGTGCCCAGAGAGGTCCATGGCTCATGGGAAGCTCACTTCGGAACATCTTGTTCTTGGACGTTCATGCTGGGAAGAACAGCACAGGTGAACTGACTGCAACCCCCATTCCCTGTCCCCCTGTGCCACTGGGAGGGGGAAGGTAGAGAAATCAGGAACAAAGTGATTTGAGCTGGGGAAAAAGGGAGGGGTGGGAGGAAGGTGACTTAAGATGTTGTTGTTATGTCTCATTGTGCTACTCGGATGAATGGCAACAAATTAAATTGATTTTTCTTCCCCAAGTTGAGTTTGTTTTGTCTGTGACCATAACTGGTGAGTGAGCCGTCCCTGTCCTCGTCCCAATCTACACCCCCTTTGTTAAGATTCCCTTCCCATCTCACTGGGTGGGGGGAGTGAGGTCAGGTCTGCATGGTCTACCTGTGGGTTAAACCACCACAGCATGGAAGCACCATACGCATGCAACCTCCCTGTCCTCAGCAGACTTTTAGTGAAATTATTTTGGAAAGAGATGGAGAAATGGAGGACACTGAGGATCCTTTGTTTCTTTCATCAACTCCATACAAAAATATGGAGAAATATGAGGCATCTCACATGTATAAATTTTGTTCACTGCAGTTTCATCACCTGAACATGAACTCCTGAAGATCTAAGAAATGAGGTGGTTGCTATTAATACTGAACAACAATAGAGAAATAGCACTATTTATGTCAAAATCTAACACTCAGTTTTGCAAATGATGATGACAAACTGAGACAATATAAATTAGAAGTGCAAGACCAACCTTGAAAATGACCTTATTCTATCCACTGAAAGACCAAATGAAAGACTAAGGCATCTCAAGTGAAGAAGTTTAAGAGGCAATTAAGTCATGATGCATTTGTTCCGTGTGAAAGGAAAATATCTCATACTAGCATACTTTTCAATCTAGCTAACTCAGGCTCTCCAAGAGATAAAAGCATGAATGCGCAAGTAAGGATTAGACTGCATTTTTTAAGATTATGTTTTTAAAATGAAGTTAACAAGCTGTCAATTACAAAGGACTGTGCTAAGTTTTCTGCTATAAGGACTCTGTTGGTCAAGACTGGATGCTTCTGTAAGCAGTATGCTGAGTTGGCTCAACATGAAAATCTCCAAAAATGGGTTTCTGGCATGCAGGAGGTCACGAGTAAGTAAACAAAAGTTCTGTTTTCCTTGAGATCTATGAGCCTTCTGGACAGGGAGATACACCTTTATAGTGTAAATATAGAGGACAGTTTCTTGTTGCCTTCAGACTCCAAGATTAGTGCCAAACCTAATTTCTCTCTAAAAACGTGTTTTATGAGCTACTCCAAAAAATGTGGATGGAACACATTTTTATCTCAACAAACACAGTATTTCCTTCTGGGGTTTTTTTGTTGTTGGAGTTTTTGGGGGTTTTTTTTCCCTGACTCCAACAATAGTAACCTTATTCCTGTTCGGCTGCCTGGTTAAATGTTCTCACATTAGAATCTTTCTTCCTGTCTCTCACTCTTGACTGATTCATAGTCCACTATGAAAGCAACTTAAAATTCCTATTAATTTGCTAAATGTCAGCAATCTGAAGAATTCACAGGTCTATTTCCACACTGTTCTGACTTGATTATGAATCACCAACAAAACAAAACATATGCACTGATCATACTTTTTGCCTACATATTCACTATAATTTTATGCCTCTTGCTAAACACGTCCTTAGGACAGAGATTATTATTAAAATCTAAAATAAATCCTCTAGAAAAGCTTGTGCATCCTCTTGTAGAGTACTGTGGAATTTCAGGTTTTCATTTTTTCACTTCCTGCTTTTGCAGCACTAGTTTACAATTTTTCTTACATATGCTTTTAGAGACAAACACATATTCTGAATTCTATTGGTTTGTTTAAAATCTAGTACAGTCTGCACCATAAAGCAAAACAAAGATCCTCAGGGTTGCTACGTAAATAAACATCATTGTTAAAATCTATTCAGTGCACATCCAGAGAAGCCTGAAGCACTGTTTCTTCAAAGAAACACTGATTCTGCTCATTCTGCAATGAATACTGGAACAGATTGGCAGCAAGAGCCTCTGGGTCTACCCTGTAGAGCTTTCAAAATCATGTCTTTCTTGGCAATAGTATAATGAGACTTCTAAGCTTCTCTTTGCCAGCTTAATATTTTTGGCAGGAACAACCATATTTAGCATAAAATATCAGTAATCAAGGTTGAACAGCTTTGGTTTTACAGATTTTTCCCTCCTTTTTTATTAAAAAAAAATCAGAAACTAAAGATCAGAGACTTTAAAAATGTCTGCAATGCCAGCTCACATGCCTTGCCACAGGATATTCTATTTAAGATAATTTCCCTCAGACTTCTCCTACTCTGCAAGTTTTATATTTCAGCACATCAAGTGTATTCTCTCTGGAGAGAAAAAAACCCAAAATAATGGATTGTAACTCCCTATCAAGGTTATCATCACAGACATCAGTAGTAAGGCAGAGGTTAATCATACCTCATTTGTAACTTATCCAACCAACACAAGGCAATTTTAAAGAATTTACCCAGAAAAATGTCTCAGCTAGATTTGTGAAAGGTGTCTACATGTAAGATTTAAAGCCTCACCACTTTTCAGCACTCAGCTACCACCCATTCCTAGGAGCTGCCCAGGTTCTCTAAGCATCTTTCACTGGGAACTTCAATATCTGGCTTTGGATGTAGCACAAAGCACGTTAGTCTGAGTTAACCTGAGCCTCAAAATGTCCAGCTTGAATCTCAGCCTGTAATTGGGCTTTTGGAGATGTTTACATCTTCTCAGTGAGTCCGAGTATCATTCTCAGATTATCGTCACCTGAGTCCAGCCACTTAAGAAACACAGGCAATGCCAGCATAGTTTCCTCCCCTCAGGTAGACAATGGGAGACCTGAATTATGTTCCTCTCTTCTCTGAGAGAACTCTTAATTCATTTATACCTTCTGCATAACTCTAGCACTTTGGTGTACACTTATCCCATCTTGGCAGTCTGTGTTAGGAATCCACATTTAGGCTCTTCAAGGCCACCACTCTGAAAGGTGGTTTTCAGAGCAGTCTAAATACACACCCTGAACAAAATTCGGCCGTGTTATGTCTCTGCTGTCTATCAGGAACAAACTGTGGATCCAAGCTACCTTTTGAACAATGCCTACGTTTTCTCTCAGAGGGAGCTCTCTGGCTTGTTCCAGACAGAAATCAGAAACAAATAAATGTGGATGTGGTTGAGGAATGAGAGGATTGCAGCCACAGAGCAAAACAGAGAATAATCCAAATTGACAGGATAATTGCCCCTAAAGCAGCTGCTCCAGTTCCTGTGGAAAACTTAACTCTCTGTTGGACCAACCCAACTGAGGAAAAGGTGCAGCCTGATTCTATGAGATGTCCATACGAGAGACACTGAACTTGGGTTCCAGTTCTTGTTACTGGCTACACAAGAGTCCTGTCCTTAGAGTTACTGGAGCAGGAGTGGATCTGGCTTCTCTTCAGTGCCAGTCATGAACTCTTCTCCACCAATCCTATCCAGTGACTGTTTAGCTGTTTCTTGCAAAATGGACCTGGTTTTCCAAGAAACATCTCATTTCTGAAAACACTCACTAGCACTAGTAATGATAGTTTCATGTGCAGGAAATGGATTTTTTTATAAACCTTTTTGCACAACAGAAGGGATGAAACCAAGGTTCTTTGTATTCAAAGCAAGTGCTTGAGGTTTTTTGAGAATTTAGGGGGGTTTTGGGGAGGGGGTAGTTTGTTTGTTTTGGTTTTTGTTTGTTTGTTTTAATTATTAAATTACTTCTAATCACTGAGCTAGAGGATACAATTGCACCATATGCATTTTTGTCTTTTTGCAAAATGGTTGACATAGACACTTAAATCCAGGAGACCACACAGGGCTGTGAATCTGGATGAGAACAAAGAGCATCTCTGCAGCCAGACCATGTAGGAGGATCCAGTGGAAAGGGACTTTTGGGGTTGCTGAATCCCAATCGCTTACTTTCACACATAAAAATGCATTGTCATGATTTTGATAGTAGGGTGATCCAAAGGCATGTGAGCTCTTGGACCCTTGCCTGAGGTGATCTTTTGTAAATGAGGAACCAGTGGTCCTCTGAGAGGTTGTTTACTGTAAAAATGGCTGTTCCATAACCAAACTGGTCAAGGCCCTCTGTGCAGGGTACAGCCTTCTGACCTGGCTGCCAAGAGGATCTGCTGCTCTGAAACTAGAAAGGTTCACAATCCACCCTAAATCTATGCCTTGACAATTTTCTCAACTTTTTCTAGTGCCAGCATTGTTTTTTATAAGTAAGCAGCTTTTCTCTCTCTTGGGAGGAAGCTCTTCTCCCACTTGTATTTATAAAAAGCAGTCACATAATGCCTCAACTTTCATTTTGTTACATGAAAGAAGCTCAGTTCTTAGAGTTTTCTCTCATATGATGGCTTATGAGCTTCTCATTTCAGAGCAGGAATTAATGGGCAACTCCTAACTACATTTCATAGTATAGGAATGAGGAGGCAACAAAGGAAATTAACAGGTAACAGGTTTAAGGCAAATAAAAAAAGGTGGTTTTTCACACAATGTTTAGTTAAACCATGACAATTCCTGCCATAGGATATTATGGTTGCCAAAGTTCAGATGAGTTCAAAGTGGTTAGATAAATTGCTGGAAAGATGAACTGCAAAGATATCATATGTTTCTGAGGGAGTCCCTGACTCACAAACTGCCGGAGGCCACACGAGTATCCTAGTGAAATACACTGTATGTGTAACCCTCAGTCAGCACTGGGCATCCACTATTGGCCGGTGTTGGAAGTGAAATAATGGGTCCCCCTTTGATCTGCTGCTGTCCTAAATTTTTCTTCCAAGTGCCTTAAGTGCCTTTCATTTTATGCTATTCAGACTCATTTCTATAACTCCAGTCCTCAAGCACATCCAGTTCTTTCACCGTTTCATCTTAAATTTATCTTAACTTTGCATCATGAAGTTAATTTCACCGTGACTTTTCCACTCCTTGTGTCAGAGTCATTATGTGTCTATTAGAACTGATACTAATACTGATCTTTGAAAAATACAATTTTAGACTTCCTCTTCCAGTGTAAAATTTCCTTAGGTAATGCCACCTCCTTTGTCCACATTCCTGCCTACCTCCCAGCTCCTTTGCTTTGTGGAGGAAACCTTCTGCAATTTATTCATCAGACTTCCTTGTCAAAACTGAACCAAAATATACATTGACTTTTTGAGTTACAACTAAACTGTCATTTAACACCAATTACACATTTTCATGTTTGGTATTCATATAATTATGTGACTTATATGAAAAAAAAAAAAACACCTTTGGTCTTTAATACCTTTTGGAAAATCTACTGCAGGTTGATTTTTCTTAAAGTGTTCTTACTCTTTCTGACCTTTCTTAAAACTTGTTCAGATAACCAGTCTCATTACTTTAAGTATTTCTGGTAATCACTCACTTCAGATGTCTTTCCTTATGTGAGTATTGTAACAATGGGGACCACAGCAAAGGCTTTTAATAAAAATCTCTTTCAGATGTAACTTTTTTGCTCAAAGACATCTGCTGGTGTCCTCCAAATTCAAGACTCTGCACTACTTCAACTCTAATTAGTTCCCACAGGTGTCATCCACACTGCTAAAGGAAATGCCCAAAAATATTTCCGTGCACTCAAATGAGCATGCAATAGCCTCTGTTTATTACAGCAAATTTTCCCACATGCCAAAATGTTGGGAATGATCACCAGGACATTCTCATCCCTAAATTATCCCTGGGAATTGCCTGGGAGCACCAGCCAACAGTGCACCAGGAACTGCGGTAGCAGTTTAATGGGATAGATGGTGAGTCTGGTGCCTGGGAACACGTCAGGCACTGCTGGATGTATTAGTACAGAGCCAGCCTTGATGTGTCACAGTTTGAAAGAGAGACCTTAACTATAAGGCTACTTTCATTTATCCTCACGCTAAATTTATACTGAATCAACATGTAATCATTCAGCACAAGGTCACACTTTACAAGCTAGTATTCTCAGAGATTTCATTACTCACTAAAAAAATTACTCGACAATCATCACCTAATAGTGACTCAATGATCCTGGAAATGCCCCATGGGTTCCAGGTGTTTTAACGCTAATCTGGACATTTTTCGTTCATCAGGCTAGCACTTTTGCATCCTAGACATATTTTAACTTTTGTGCATTTAAATTTGTTTTCTTCTGTCTCCTTCTATTTCATTTCAGTGACTGTGAAAAATAAACTCTGAAGTTGTCTCAGAAGACTGCTTTTCTGGGTATGCTGAAAGTCATTAGTAGCAGAGATTGCCCTATAAGCAGGATGTCTTAAACATCTTCATGTCAACTTAACTTCCTTCTTTATAAAAATCTTTTCATGAGATTTGGAAATCACCAGGGAAATCTTAATTGACAACAAAGGAATGTGGAGGAGAAATCTGATAAGTGGCTTATAAGAGATTTAAACTGTTCAATTTAGATACCGGGCATACTGTATGTTCAAAAGATAGGAAGAGAGTTCATAGAAAAAACTGCGCAGTTCATAGTAAAAACTATCCACCAACCTAATCTGCTTTTACGTGCCATGCCTGATGCTTGAAGTGAGGTGATGAGTTTTTTCCCCAGTGTAAGAAAATGGGTGATTATGGTTTTTTTGGTTTTGGTTTTTTTTTTGTTTGTTTGTTTGTTTTTTTTTTTTTTTTTTGTGGAAGCTGCAGGTGAAAGTGAAATTGAGAATGGACAGACAGGTGGGTATGGGAAAGGTTACAGCTTCTGATGGCTTACTGTTCTCACTCCTACATACAAGTGTTGCACTTTGTGCCAAGTAACGGCCCAGCCCTAGTCCTTCTTGCACAGTTTTTATGATCTATCATTTCTTACGTGGATCATTCTGCCTTTAAAACTGCAGTGCTGGGAAGCAGGAAATCTCTTGAACTCTGTGCCGGGATATTTCCCACGTCAAAGAGGACTTGTATTCATTGAGGTCTTTTATATAAAAAGTGACAGTCATCCAGCCCTGCACTATCACATATGGCTTACCTGTGCACAAGTGCGTTTTCACCAAAACCGAGAATACTGGCACTTCAGTTAAAAACAACAGGCCTTTTGCACAGCTCTAAAAATTGTAACCCACATATAAAAAATATTCTTCGTAATACAATGGTATTTTATGAGAGATCAGGTTAGACAAGCTTTTGAATGTGACGCAGACTGTAAACCAGTAGACTACACCGGTTTTGGAGTTTGTAAAACACCTTTTCGCTTATGTCAGCTAAACCCATTTTTCCCAAAGTGATATTTAGGTTAAGTAGATGGGTAAATAGCTTCCATCAAGAGGAATGGCAGCATACTCTCATTAAGTTTTATCAACAATTCCTCTAAAGAATATAATGATTAAATCAGGTCTCAAGTCTGAATCAACTTGAAGGAACAACAGAAAGATTAACTCCATGTTTAGTGAATGCTACATAATTTATTTAATAAAGTCTCCAAATAAGCATGGAAATTACAGGCCTGACTACAATTGAATGTATCTGAAATAAGACACTTTACATGGCTGATTGAACACAAGCACACAGACAAATGGAACTGGAAAAGTTTTTTAACATGGAAAGTTTAAATTTTATGGTTCTCACTGTCATTTATAACAATCACTAACATGTAAAACAACACAAAGGGCAAACCATCTTGCAGACGACATAGAAGCTTCCGAGCTAAGTCATGGCAAGAAACTAATTTAAGAGCTAATCTTCACACATCTTGATATCATAGCTTGATTTCGGAACTCAAATGCTATCAAAATGTACTACCTCTTGAAGTTTAGAGTAGAAACATACAAAAAATACTTATTTGTCAAAGACAGAATGATTCAGCAAGTTCCAGGCACTTGCAAAATAAGCATTTTATGTTTGCAGCTGCATGTCCCTCTGAAGGACAAGCTTTCAAAAAGAAATTAAGGAAATATTCCAAGAAGCAGCAATGCTATGCTAAATAAAATCAGTAGCATAAGATGCTCATGGGAAAGGGTTTTCTTTTCCTCAGTTATCACCATTAGAGTAAAATTTTGTTTAGTTTGAATAAGTATTGTCACCAGATGGAAGTCACAATATATATTGCTATACCTTACTCCACTTTTCATTAAGAGAATTTAGAATAAAAGATTAAAGCCTTAGCTTTAAACACAAAATAGTGTATATGTTCACATCAACACAACTGGCCCACAATGTCTCACATTTTACTTCTTTACTTGCATTCACCATCTCTTATCCTCAGCATCCTAACTTGCTTGCTTAAGTCTTCACTTTAGAGTGCCATAAGTGTTAAAATATTTGTATAACACTGTATATACCTAAAGGTTTTATATAAATTAAATGTTGTATCTGAATGGCATAATTAACCATTAGTTAATGGCCACCAAGGGAATGTTACAAAACAGGTTTCCAACACAAAGACATACAGACAAAGTATGGAAGATTTAAATCTTATCAGTGATAAAGATCTCAGAGGAATTAAGATAAGAAACAGTCAAGCACCTAAACACACAAACAACAGTATCTGCAGAGGGTTTCAGAAATATACCTGTGATGTCCCACGTGTCTTCTTTTTGCTCCTAAAAGGGAGAAAATCAGTGTGCAAGATGTTTCAGACAGAAAGACCATAATGGATGAAAATTCACATTAAAATCAAGTAATAATACTATACTGTTTCTAATCACCAGGTAGGAAAAGGATCCTAAATGATCTGGTGACACTTTGTGCCACAAAGAAGTCTATTATCAAAATCAGTTTTCTTCAGGCACTTTGATAGTAGAACTTATGATACATCATATCCATCACTTATATGATGAATTCTTTGGAATCTGAAATAAAACATGAGCTAAGCTCTGTAATGTGATGACTTTGATGAGAACATCTATTGTACAAGATCTGTCCATACTAGAAATTTCAAATGGTATATAATGGTGATGGAATTCTGCAGAAGGAGGACGTGAAGCATTAATTCATGTGCATTTTGTACTGATCCAAAAAAACCCGACACCGTTAGGTTTGAAGATGTAACTGAAAGGAAAAACAGTATCCCGCTAATTGCTTTTTAAATAAATTTCCTTTGTGCATTTCATCGCATACTTACATCTTTATATAGAATTCAGTCAATTAGAGCTGATTCTGCAGCAATACCTCTGTACACACTCTTGACCTTTAGAGCAGTATTTTCTACTCAGAGGAATACAATTGCAGGGCACAGAAGCCACTTAGTTTCCACTCTCATTAAGGGATGCTCAGAGGCAAGCAAATTTTTTAAAAAGTTCCCCCCTCACCCCCCCAAAAACATCTTTCTGCAGAAACTTCAGGAGTGCTCTATCATATTCTGCACTACTTTTCTAAGAAATAACATATTTACTTTTTTGCCCACTGATCTCTGTGTCTGTAACTGCACCACAAAGCTGTACAATCCCAGTGACAATCACATCCACAGGGAAACAAAATCAGACAGAAAACACCTATTATTACATTGGGCAGTTCTTCTGTCTACCTACATGAACATGGAAACATTTTACAACATATCCAGGTGGCTTCACTGGTGTCAGCCAATGTAATCAGAGCATGCAATAGCAGAGGATGATTACAGAGACTTAATTTTCTTTTTTTACAAAAAGCTGTACTGAAAGGAAAACAAGTAAAAAGATAAAACTATTTTGAAAAACAAACCAAACAAAATCTCATCTAAATCCTCTTAAAACAGTTCCTCATATCTTTCTTCACTGCTATAGCATGAAGCCTTCTATGTTTTCAGTAGAAAATGGCCAGTCTCTTAAAAAAATACTGGTTTGACTGATAATCAACATTTCCCCTCAGTAAACAGTTTTTACTGATTTTAGTTAAAAGCTTTAAAAAAACCCAAACCCTGAAGACTATTGCCAGCAAGGAAAGTAAAGAAAAATAATTACTCTAGTTACCTGTTGAAATATTGACTTTAAAATATAAAGTAAGCCAGCTGAAAAGAAACATAAGCTCCTCACTTGGAAAGAAAATGGTTTAGTTTATCCCCAGATTTGATGTTTATCCCCAGAAAGGGATTGGACACAGACAGCCAGAATGGGATCTGGATTTAGCTAAGCAGTTAGTCTGGCCCATAATAATTTCACTAAGTATGCAAAACCAGCCAATATCTGGAAGCTGGATAGGTCCAAGTGTTAAATACCAAAGGCTATATTCAGTGTCTGCACTCATTAAGACACATTTCTATGATTCAGCTACACCACCAAAAAATCTGCAGAACCTCTTCTAACTTTCTAACTAAAATGAGAACTTAAGCTCTAATTTATTTAAGCAGTATCACAGTTTCAAGTCATGGCTTCAAATTCCCATCCTACAGTCACCCTGAAGTTTGGTTTGCATTCTTTTATCCACTCCTTTGTTGCCTATTGCTTCTACCGAGACATTGTTTTTTTCTGCAGATATTTTAAAAAGAAAGAAAAAAAGAAAATAGCATAGATCAGGTGATGCTGGCACATTGAGCAGTTTTGCTTCACACTTCAACTATTTGTATTGCTCCTAACTTAGGTTAGTGTAGGCAATCAAAGGATATCCTTCAAAAAAGTAAGGAAGTAACATAATTGTATTATTTGTATATATATTATTATACAGATCTGACAATGCGGAAAAATTTCTCAGCAAGCCAATAATTCTATGATTTACATAGCATATTACAACATGCAAAAAGAAAGGTTGCCCACATACTATAATCTTAGCTAGCATCTTACCAAAAAACCAGCACCTACATTCTCATGATCCTGTCTATTGGGAAGCTTACACGTTTTCTTCTATGGCAATATGATGCCATAATTCATAAAGTAGTCACTTTTTTTGCCCTCTAAGAAAAATCGCCATACAATTGTTCAGCTAGCCAAGATGGCTGTGCTTAGTTTTCTCAAGTGAGGGTAAATGCTGAGTTTCCTCTATGCCAAGAAGATACATAATTATTTTATATTGATGCAATTTTTCCAAAGTTACATCCTGATTTTGACAAATATGGATGGCTGCAGTTCAGGGAAGGAAAAAAGCTTTTCAGAAAGTGTGGACAGAGGAAGGAGGGGACAGCTCTCCCCCTCAGCATCATGTTCAGAATGGAGAAATAGTTTTTGCACCTTCACCATGCCAACAATTCAGTTTTGCTAGCATGAGCACAAGTACGGTGATCCCAGGGAAGATCACTGTGTGACTGCCTACAGACAACTGGGAGGTTCAGACTTGGTCCAGCTTCCCTGGACTTCAGGGAGGCAGGATCCTACCAATGTGTATGACCCGACTCTCCTCAGGGCAGCCTTTATCCCTCCTATATGAGAAAGGTTCTTTAAGAGGTGTCAGTCGCTGGACATACTCGTCAGCTGAATAACTTTGAATCAGAGTTGGGCAACATCTCGGACCAGCAAGCAGTGTATGCAATGCTTCTTTTTTTCCTCAACATGCTAAAATCTCTCCCAATGATAAAAGATCAAAAAGTAAATTACAAGCATAAAATGACAATGATCTGCTAGGGAAAGCAACATATAAGGTGGACTAAGCAGAAATGATTAACATCTCCCTCACCTAACTGTGGATCTACAACACTAAAAAATATATATTTATCTATTTTTAGGTCTCCTAGAGTAAGAGCCTACAGTGAGAAAGAGTGAAAACGATTCCTGTAGAAAACAAGTACATTAATTAAGTACAGCCATCAGGATGAAGAAAACGTGTTGAGTAAAGTCCTGCTCTGACTGAATGGCTCTATAAAAACAGTTTATCACATGCTTTATTTTTTATTCAGAAGCTGCAGATTTAAAGAACATTGTAATGCCACAGATAAAACCAATCAATAGAAATTGCCTGAAAATTGTCTGCCAAGCCTATACGTTGAGAGTGATACCCTATAGCTTATACTACTCATTTATCCATACCTGTAAAAAATTAATACAAAATCTGGACAGAATTCTGCCACAGCACCATAGGAGTATATATTATTGCACAATGTTCAGAGTAGGTAGTGTAGTATCCAGCCCTGCCTATGCCCAGTATTTTGTTTTGGAGGCATTAACTTCTTACAGAGGTTTTGGTTCAAAAAATCAAGTAATGTTTTATTTGTTCTTGTTCATGTAATGTTAGATTTAACTAAACATGAGCCTCTCAGATTGTGTGGATTTTTGAATAGGTATGACATTGTAATATGAAAAATTAAGCATATACATGCATAGGGGGATTGGAATTAGATGATCTTTAAGGTCCCTTCCAATCCAAACCATTCTATGATATACATAAACCCATCAACCCTGCTGCTGAGAGGTAATGACACATGTAAAAGCTTTCAACTGACCCTTTTGTCAGCCAAAAGTAGTGTGGGAGAGCCCCATTTTTATCACAAAATTTCTGTAGAAGTTAATCCCGTCAGTGAGAACAAAGACAATCACAGGAGTTACATCAGATTTTGAAGTTATGGGATTCACTGTTGACTGAATCCCATGGGACTATCACACTGTCCTATGGAAATGTAAGATCCCATATTTATTCAGACTAAGGGTGGTAAGGCACTTGCTTATGAACCTTCCTCTCGCTACTGCCCCTACTACGAATTATTGCTGTGGTTATCAAGATTTTTGAATACAGCCTTATCAAACCCAGCACTAGTTTTACTACTGCATTTCCCTATTTGTGTATGGATATGTATACATATATGTATACTGGAACATCCACAATCTTCATTTTCACATAGCAGTAACTCCACTTATTTATTAACACATAGTAGCTGAAACTGAATGATAAATTCCAGCTACAGGTAAATTGTATTAGCTGCCAAGCCACTTAGTTCCAAATTAATGTAAATATTCTTCCAACAGTTTTGTGATATTATTAAAAACAACAGTAACAAATATAAAAGCAGGCACCTGAGTAAAAACCATATCCTTTGTATTACTGTATCTTTAGTCATTGTGCCAGTACAAAACAATACTTACTCATTCAAAAGTAGAAAAAAATATTTCTGTGAGTATTCTGCTCTTTAGGAGTATGAGGTAACCCAAAACGTGTCTGTGATTTCTAATGAAACTCATAAGGAAATCAGCTACTGGAAAGTATTATCTTATTTGTAAAGCATTCTATTAAGTGAAAGAGTATAGCTTGACCTCTTTAATTACATTTTTCTCTTAACTCAGAGAATATGGTGCTGAAGGGCAGGCAGTAACAACGTAACTTGAAAACTGGATAAAAAGTTGTCATACAAAAGCCTCCAAGTATTAACAAGATGGTCTTGATGATTCAGTAAAGCATATGCCAGAAGGACTCTGGGCTGTCCCCTTCTAAGACACTAGTACACATATGCGTTCTCAACAGTAGATTGCTCTGGAAACAGATTTTATTAACCGATTTTAAGAATTGATTACCATAAACTAAAACAGATAATTATAATTTCAAAACTGCACTAACAGTGGGTTTTTAAAAGGGAAAAAAAATAATTGTGAGTATATTTTCTATCCTTAGAAAAATATGGATAAATCCTCTCTGGTGTCTCTTTTGAAGGCTCCTCCACCCTTTAGGATTGAGGAAGGACAGAAGAATGACATGAAACTGCCTCTCCAACTCCTCTTTCAGCTTTGCCCACCTGCTTTCCCTTCTGTGCATGGAAAGACACCAAGGAAGCAGCGTGGTCCTGCATAGCTCATGGGATCCATTGCTACCCCCTTTTTTGCAGCATTTCCCCCACCTCCAGGTATGAACTAATTGAAGACAATTTCAAGGGGCTGGTCGAGGCACTAACGTTTAGCAGCCCTTTTTCTATTCTGTAAGATACATTTTCAAAATCAGGTTTGGGATTTTTAAAGAAAAAAATAAAACCTGTTTTAATTTCAACATATAATTTAAATTACAGTCTTCAGCTTTCCTGTTGAGTGACAGTTGTAAGTCTATTGTGAGAACTTTGGATGAATGCTACAAAATCATTCGTTGGAATTAAGTGAGATCATGCTTTTCTTTTAGCTATAAAGAATTTTCTTACCACTGAGGTAAGTAAAGTACTGAGATGTCTACAGAGGAAGCCAAATTTTCATTTTCATTAGCAATAAAATATGTACAAAGGAGACCAATAAAAGAACAGTGCAGTGGATGATGCCACTTGAATTAACAGGTTAGCTTAGATGACCTCAGATGACCTCTTCCCCACCTTTACCATCACTGCTTCTTTAATAGAGATGCATGCAATGAGCTATAATATATTGAATGACTGAAAAAATAATTAAAAAAAAAATATGGTATTACATACAGTAATTCCATTTCCTATTTGCCTACCAAGCTAAAAAGCATGTATTAGAATTAACTGTATGTGGTGGGGTAAGAGGGAAAGAAAGAAAGTACAGCATGTAATATGCCCTAACGATAAGTTTCAGGACTATGGGAAGGTCTCGTGACATGAAAAAGCTGTATGAGAGTTAGATCTGTAATTCTCAGAATTCTTGTGTTGTATCTTACTATGTTCAATTTTTTTGCCACTTGTTTACAAAAATCCAAAAGATTTTTTTTCCCAAAGAATATAAATTTGACAAATTCTAAACAACTTTAACTAATCATCAAAATGCTATTCACTACTTTACAGAAATCTCTAAAAAAAAAAAAAAAAGATGCATTATGAATATTACAGTTACTTCAGGGTACAAGGAGTTGACACCTACTAAATGCAAGTAGGAATTAACTGAGACTCTATGTTATGAAGCTGTTATCACTTCAGGTTCCCATAGGTCCCCAGATATTAGATGTAGACATGCTTATCACACTTCTTCAGGGAGAGAGGAAAGAGAGCATTCAAGACAGGAAAAAGAACAATTTTACAGCAATTGTACCTTTAGTTTAGAGTAATAGGCGCAGTATGACCAGAAATTTCAGGAAGATCGACAGCAGGCACAGTCTGAATGAAATTGTCACACAGGTGCCATTACTGTAGACAATTCCCAAACTATTATATCTTACAGGGGTATACAGCATTGTCTATTACCTACAACAACTGATGCTAGGGAAAATGTTCAAAGATAAGTCCACAGCTACGCAATTTGCTGTATTTTTTTCCAAACACTTGATATAATAAGAATTCCTAAGATAATTCAGACCTGATAGGTTTCTCATAGCAATTTTTTTGTGATCCCATGACAGGATAAATTAAAAGATTTAATAAACAATAATTTAGTACTGTGAAACAGGTCTGAGTAGCCTCTAGGGATATCACACAGAAGAGCTGCTACCAATTTTATTTTGCTGGTGATCACTATTCATATAACTAACTGTACCAAATGATAACTGAAATAACATATTTGTATTTTAAAATACAATTTGTGCACTGTACTTTGCGCAAAGATATTGTCCACATCTATCAGCCAAAGAAGAGGCTGACAACCTGAGACACACTCTGTTAAAATGTGTAAAACATTTAAATAAAAATGTTGAAATTTTCACACTGCAAATGTCCTCAAACTAAATTTGTCTGCTATTATAGCAAACTCTTTGTTGTATTAGATCTCTAGTAGCAACGTTACTCATGTATATCCAAAATACTTGCCATTTCTCAGGTTCTTTCTCTGCTTTGGACAAGTCAACAATCTGTTGAAGTAAAAAATTACTGATTCAAGCTGGCAATTTTTAAGTAGAGCTACTGAGTAGACACTTAACCTTCTAGCATTATCATCCTATCACACTGCCATTATAACCATGATCAAGAAGGTTACATTCCAGAAACACAATTATCTTATTAGCAAGAAAGTTACATTACTTTGTTTAGCGATAACATGAACCACAGTAAATCTACCCTTCAGTGACAAGATGATTTGGGGGACGATTTATATTGTCCTTGCAAAACTCTTCAGGAAATTTCATGTCTGTGGGGACAAAAAGGTTTGCTCTATGTAAAATCTTAGGAAAATACATTTATAATAAATAAAGAAACCAGATTTCAATAATACTAAACAGACATTAAAGGTCTTTTGCCTTTTTTAAGAAGATTTTTTTATGTATGATTGAAGTTTATACAACACTCCAGAAAAGCCATCATGTGTTAGATTGAAAAATAAAATCAGAAGCATTTTCTGTCATATAGGTATACATGAAAAAACAGAAACGTTAATGTCTTAGAAAGTGTATGTCCAGCTTTGTACTGTTACTCATTTAACAAAGCAGAAAATAAGATACTGTAAACAAAAAGCTACAGTAAAGGACATTTTGAAATTTACACAAGTTTTAGTTCATAAACATTTTGGTTGCTCCATAACAGTTTTCATATAAAATGAATAAAAAACCCTTGGGACAGCTTTCATCACTCTTGACTACTTTTCACTTAAACGCACACAGACATACTTTATATAGCAATATACTGATGTACCATAACATGGATATTAAACTATGGTTACTGCTTTTTAACTGAGATGTGTATTATCCAATCAATATTATCTGTAATTGAAATACTCATACATTATGTATTCCCATCATGTTGTTAAGTATAAAAACATGAAAATATAACTTTACATTATTTCAGTTATATACATCAGTTCAGGCTTGACAAAGATTTTTTACACTACAATTTTTAGAGGAATAAGCCCAGAGGTACAATAAATAGCTTTCCACTGTATACAGTAATGCAATTTTACTTTTTCAAAAAGTTCAGATTACCATATGAATATTATTTTAGTTTGGTCATTCTAGCATTGAACATTAAAAATCAGAATTCACCCCCCAACATTCCTGATTAGAAGTAATGCACAGAACACCTATGGATTACAGATGCATCAAGAAATGCTTTTGTTTGATTAGGGGGAAGTTCCTGGTAAATTTGAAATTGAAAACACTGTATATACCTCTTTCACTGACCACACTGAGAGTATACACTGTGTTTACATGCTTGCAGAAACAGGCTCAGAGCTTGTACCACAAGAAGGGATTTCAAGTTTCTGATAAATGCTCTCTCTTCTCCAGTGTTCAGTAAATATTTTGCTTAAGCTTAAGAAATGGATTCCAACTAAAACTGCAAGTCATGTTTCAAATTTTATTTAAGTCCAAAATAAAATAGAGATTTACTGATACTGCATGAGGCGATGTATCCACAGTGCAGAAAAAGTAAGCTTTTCAACCAAATGTATGGAATTTTATCTACAGGGAAAGCTAGAGAAACATGATGTTGCTTTGATTTGAATTAGCATTTAAATTAACATTATTGCACCCTTCCTAGGATTCCTTTTTGCTTTGTAAGTAGAGTTATCATTTTTAAATACACATAATTAAAACGCATGGTAACTTCAGACTGCAAAGAATATTCATAATGATTAAGATTCAGGAAAGTTTTATATTTTCATCAGTACAGAGTTGCATCTAATTTGTGTTATTATTGATCTTAATTTAAAAAGACATTGCCAAGGTTTTGGGTTTTTTTCATAACGAAGAACTTCACTAACTACTGTTTAGAATTACCTTTTAACAGTTTTAAAACAGCTTCCTTAAAGGAACAATTTGAGATCTGCATTTGTTTCGTACTTTATAAAATATTTAACACTATTTTACTGCTTGCCATTTATCAATTTTTACCGGTATTCTTCTCTCTCTGTACATGTGTCTATGAAAGCAATTGTACAAAAGTAGAGATAGATAGGAACCAAATCTTTGGATCGTTAAGTCCCTGCACGTCAGAGTTAAGAGGAGCTCTAAATCAGCACTCATCTGACTCCTCATGTGCTGGTATGAAGTACCACTCCTACCCAGAACAGCCTTGATCTTCAGAGTTCAAAATGCCTATCTGAGCAACACAGCTTGGATTTGTGTGAAGAAAAAAACCTGTTGAATAGATTCAAGAGAGCTAGGGGTGGCGACACTGCCAAAAACTAAAACACTGACCCAACCTTGACAGTGTCCTTTTAGGTTTCAGACTCTTTAAAATCCAACTGTAGCTAGTAAAATTAATGGAACACTTGCAAATAAAACCATAGAAAAAAGTTTATTTCAAATGTCAAGCATTGCCAAGTAATTTTATATTAACACCAAATGTTAAAGAATAGGATATACAGCAAAGTTTTAATAACAATATTAAATTACAAGATTTGAACCTTTTAACTATTACTTCTTTTCTTCTCAACATTACATATTTGGCTTTGAAAAATATGGAACTGATGCCTTAAGCCTTATTTTCATATTCCACTTCCCCGCAGTCTACATTTCTTTTTTTTCTTTTTTTTTTTTTCTTCCCCCCCACCCCCCCTTTTGTCATATTCAATCATTATGGAAGCAAATTTATTTAAAAGCCAGTTTTTGTTTGTGAAAATACCTAAAAATATTTTTTTTTCATTTTAAATGTTTTTTTTTTCTTATAAAACATGTCACATCTTGATGCAATTGATGTCAAGTGTGCTTAAGTCAATATGAACCAAGGGACTAACAAAGGTGGCTGCAGAAACTGGTGTTGCCTGTACAACGACTTCAGTTAGATTACAGTACTTCCATGTTAGCTGTGCATGTCAGTCAAGCTTCATCTTGAACTTGTGTAGAAAATGGTGTTGTGTTTTGAACTAAGCATTCATTACAATCCAAGATGAACTCCACAAATATAAGAATTCTTGGCTGAAATAAAAGTCTTCAAGATACTGGATGCCTCTCACCACTTTGACAATAAACGCACAAGAAAACCATTGTGTAAGGCACTCAAAAGGTTCTTATCAATCACGAGAGATCAGTCACACTGACATTCATTCCCATGCCAGGACTCACGTAAGGTACTGCATGCACTGCTTTTGGAAATGCTGGAGTCATAACACGTCCATTTTCTCCAGTACTTCCTGTAATTGACAGCCTTGCCTTGCTCCTCATGGCATCATTCAAGGTCATCTTAAGAAAGAGAAAGAAAAATAAAATGATACATTACAGAAATTCAGTGCTTGAGACCGAGGGCCTGATTCTCTTCTTGCTTACATCAGGCT
>NW_010309960.1:0-9603 GCF_000700745.2 Antrostomus carolinensis | reverse complement strand
AAAGAGTGCTAATATGGGGAGTTCTGTAATCTACAGCAATGTACTCACATCCACAACAAACAAATAACAGTGTCTTGAATGTGACTCCACTAAAAAAAAAACAAACAACAAAATAGGAATACAAAGAGTTAACTACATAGTAAAGAGATGTGTGCAAAGAAATTCATTGTGCATTATCGTCTCCCCGAAACAAAGCCCTCTTTAAACAATGGCACATTTTGTTAGTTACGCCGGTTTACTGTTCAAATGCAGCCATTCGGTTTTAGTTTCATGAGCAGAGCGACGTTTTCTACAAGGTATGAGGAAATAGACTCACACTATAAGCTAGTAACGTGAAAAGCAAATCTAAAAAAAAAAAGGAAAAGAAATAAGAAAACAATCCTTAAAATTGGAATGTTTAAATAATAAGAATAATAAAATGAATGTTTACATGGTTAGAAAACCTGCAAGAAATTTAAGGAAGTATCCAAACATGTCAATATTGTCAGCATAGGCACTTTCATTTTGATATAGTGTTTGAAATGCAATGTTTGAGAGTTACCTCATATCCTTATACAAACCATAGACATCAGTAAAGATACATCAGGGTAGGTGGGATACTATAACAACATTTAGCATATTGTTATACTATTCCACCCACCTTAATGAGGATCCTTTAGGTGTGGCGATGCCGTAGCCTTTGGAATCCAAATTCCCACCAACTTTCATGGTATCACAGGGTTTCCTTTGTTCGATGTACTCATTCATGGTTGACTCCAGCAAGTAGGCATATTTTCCTTTGGACTTCCGTACTCGAGCTACCCCTTCTGCTGTAGTCCTCACAAACACAGATGGTTCTGCACTTTTCATATAGGTCCACATTTTATCAAACACTGCAATTTTAGATCTCTGTGGAGACAATATGAAGCCTAATTAACTAAACTTTACGTAGACAGCAAAAGCACACCTGGGAAAATATAATTACGTCATTTTTAGGCAAGTTTATTACCCAATGTTGAAAGACAGCAGCACATACATTCTCTTTTTCTAATAATATTATGCTGTCATTGTATATATGCCTTTTTGTACTTGTTGTATTTATATTTGTTAAAGATCTGAAGCAAACAGTGCTACTTTCAGGCTATAACAGGTGTGCCAGATTGAAAGATAAGATTTATATTCAACTTCAGCAAAATATTAATCAGAAATTCCCACTCAAACAAGACGATCATCCTTTTTACAGCTCTCTGCAGCTGTGTGTTGGGCAACCGAGGTAAGCTGTAATGTTTCAGTGGCACTAGAGAACTTCAGATTGCTCCACAGAGGAAACTAACATTGCTGTGAAACCTGAGGGGAATGTTAACAGTGAGGCACCTGTTTCAAGGCTGTTCTTATTTGTAATACTCCACATGCCTCACCAATTCAAGTCAGCAGGTCAGGGTTTTCTTTCAGAAAGATTGTTACCTGAAGTACATTTTTTTTGCTTTAACCAATTGGTAGTTATAACTATAAGTAGCAGTTTTAACTACCAACTGATTGTTATTTTTTAACCTGTAAAAAAATAGAGAAAAACAAAATTTGCTACGTAGATGTCACCAAAAAGGAAGCAGTGTTATCAAGAAAAAGCAGGCAGGATGTGACACATGACAAGACAGGATCAGTAACAATCACTAGTTGGAAAGAGTATCTAAATCTAGATTTCACACATTGTCACATACTGTACAATTCTAATGAAGAATTAAGAAAGCATAGGTTTTTATCATCTCCCCATATGAGTAAAAAACCTAAATGTGCTAACATTTCACACTCTGATTAAGTATCTGTGGAACTACCAGTGTAGTTGACAATCAACCCTAAACAAATTTCTGAAGATGACAACCTACATCATTATATGAAGTAGACAATAAAGTACTGCCAAATTTAATACTATGTTGCATGTAACTCAGCTATTACATTTCTACTTTGCTGTAGAAAACCAAGACCATTTGGTTTTGTAGTTATCTTAGTTCTCTGCAAGATATTAATATTGTATGTGCAAGCATACTAAATCTGTACTATAATAAAAGTTATCAGAAGCACTCCTCTACTAGAGACATCTTGTAATATTGTGGTGGTTTCACTCGGCTAGCAATGGGCTAGCACTTGGCTGGCAGCCAAACACAGCCATTCGCTCACTCCCACCCTGCCAGGGGATAGGATTGGGGGGCAAGGGTAAGGTGACTCGTAGGTTGAGATACGAACAATTCAATAATTGAAATAAAAGAAAACTTAAAAGAATACTGATATTAAAATTATAGTAATTATAATAATAGTAATAAAATATGAAAATGAGTGATACCCAGTGCAACTGCTCACCACCCTCTGACCAAGCCCGGCCTGTTCCCAGATAACGATTCCGGAGGAGCAACAATTCCGAACCGAAACCCCCATCCCAGAAGAGCGAGAGCCCGAGTGAAAGTCAGAGAGAGCAAAAGAAGAAGAGACCCTCACTAATATAGTGGACATGATGTGATATGATATGGAATATCCCACTGGCATATCCAAATGGCAATTTAACTTATTAATTTAAATATTCCTCTCTTAACAAATCCCAGGCTGAAAGCAAAACACAGCACTGTTCTAGCTACTGAAAAGAAACCCAGTTCTGTTCCACCTAAAAACCAGGACAAACGTACACTTCAGAACAGCAATTCTACTATAAATATACCATCTATAATCATATCATTTCAAAAATAAAATAATCAACTATAAAATTATCAGCAATGCTCACTATCTCTGAAGGTTTCACTGTTCTTGTAGTATAGCATTATCATTCTCCCAGACGTACTCTTATTTTCTTGTCCAGAAATGTAGTCTAGGAAGATTTTGAGGCTCAGATTTCTCCATGGTCTCTGTATATCTACTAGTATTAAAAATTCTGGTAGTACTAAGAGCCAACTAAATAGTCCAACTATTACCAGTATCCACATGCACATTGGCACAACTGGCCTTTTGAAAGTTCCCTTGTGGATCTGTTGTTGCATATCCTGATCTGTTGATCTACACATACTCAGTACACCCACTAATATCAGAAGAGCACCAACATGACCAGAATGACTGAGAAAACAACTGCACTGAAGGCCATTGAAGGCACAGTGGGTTTTTCAGATACTTGAAACATCTGCCATATTGTGTATGCACCACTTCTTGCTCTATCCAAGAAGATCCTAAAAAATATGATCCTAAAAACTCAGGGAATCATCTTTGAAAAGCCAGTTCACAAAGTAAACTAACACAGTGTACTATAAGGCACCAGTAAAGATTCAATATTGCACTTTTCTCTGCCTATAATCTACTTGATACATGGAGAGGTACAGGCAAGTGCCTCTAATCGATAGCAAATGGCACTCTATGCCTGAAAGAGACTCCCACCTGCAAACCCAAGTCAGTCAGGCCATTTAATGTCTGAGACAATCACCAACTTCACCAGAGCATACAAAGCAAGTCCACGTGCATAGCTTTCTGTCCTCTGTCCCCTGAGTCCTGCTGCTGTTGCTCACTTCCCTGTAAGCAGAGCTACTAGTGTTTAGCTCTGCAGGCTGCTGTCTCCTCTTTCCTTAGCCTACTCAGGCTTGGACTCAAAAGTCCCCAGTCTCGTATGAAGGAGCTCAGTCTTCTCTGAAATCTCATTCTCTGCACTTATTCTCTAATTAAACCTAGATGCTCCATCTCATTCCTACCATAGGTCAACACTCATTTGGCAGCACACATCCAACTTGCTGCATGAGATTTCCCACTACAAACTAAGTAAGGGACATTAAGCTTCTGACAGTGTTATAAAAATTATTACAGTAATATTTCATGAAATATCAGAGGTTCACTTTATAAAGGGGGAAACTTAGAGTTGGTTTAGGGCGATCTTACATGGTTCAGTTCAACCCAAAGCAGACAATATACATCCGGGTGCTCATCACTACAGCTTTCATTAGAAGGCATTTGGATCCCATGTTGTAGAAGATAAGAGGTTACGCTGACAGAACATTATTTTCTTCTTGTACAACCATTTAAATAGTAAATAAATAAGCATTCTTTAGTCCAGTTAGGTAACTGTCATGAACATGTTCATAAATTGTCTCAACTGCCTTTTCTTACTGCATCATTTCCTGGTTTATTAAAAAGACCTTTTACAGGTTTTGATATATATCAAGTAACAGAGCTCTAGCAACGTCTGTTTTGCTTTTATCTCAAAAAAAAAAAGCAGCTCCCCATTTCCCCCTGTCACTTCACAGAAATCTGATCACTACGGGTAAGTGGGAAGGATGAGGGGAAGTCCCATGACAGACTGAGAGGCTGGTGCTGGACAGCTGAATGGGAAAAGACACAAGGAACAGATTTCCCAAATGGTCAAGTGTTAAAAAGAAACCTCCCACTAGATGGCTCACATGGTCCTTGCTGTATAAATGAAGGTAGGAATACCTGACCCAGCAACCATGCAAATAAAAATCTGTAATGAAAAATGTCACCAGAAAATAACACTTGGAATTTGCCATGACCACACAGTCCTCTGTAGCCATGAACACTGAAAAACACCATGATGGAATTCATACAGCTCAGACTCTTGATCCCTACCTAGTCCTTGTCCTTGCCTAGACTCATACAAAAATATGAAGAGCAACGACCCACTACCTGAGGGACACTTGTGACTTCTACAGTTTTTGTTTATATTGCTCCACAATAGATTTAGTAATACATTCTGTTTTCCCAAATGTGTCATTTTATTTCCTTTATTATTTTGTTTTCAGAATTTGTCTTTTATTTTAAAGGTAGAGCTAAAGGATGCAGAAAAGGGCAGTGTTAGGAGACCTTCATCTAGCATTCTGAGCACATACAAACACTCACTCACAAAGCCAACATTATAAGATATTTTTTAAAAAAGCATGTACACTTATTGTAATTCAAATGTATTGTGAAAGAAAGCACATTACATTCTTGTTTAAATTTGGTCAGTGTTATAGTTGACAGTATATTTTATTCCTATGCAAATGATCTACATCTCCTTAAGCTGCACCTGGAAAAGCATACAGGCATCAGTAACAGCAGACTAAACCATGAGGAAACAGAATCCTTGTGAATGCAGGATGCCTTGTGTGCAAGTTGGGCTTTCACATGTCTTACATCCTCTTTCTTTAATGGCACAAAAAACCTAAAAGGACATCAGGGCTCTGTAAAACCCACCACAACTTTCTGTCATGCAATCCAAACACTGGAACTATTGTAGATTGCTATAGTATTTGACTACAAGAATGCAAGAATATGGAAATAATCTGCGCTGCTCTTAATTACTGACTGCTATTGCAAGGTGATGTTCCAGTGTATATATGATATGCTAAAAGCTAATTACAACTTTGGTATTACAATCAACACCAACATGACAGTACAAGACCCTAATATTCACAATGAACACTTTTTCTTTCATTATCACTCTTATTTAAATACAATAACTGATATAAAAATGCCTCAGGAGCTAACACTTTTTTTTTTTAATATCGTGTCACCACTGGGCATTGCATTTTGACTATGAAAATTATTATTATTACAAAATACACATCCCATTTAAATGTAAAATATTGCCTTCATTAAGAAACTCATTAGGAAGTTAAATTATGCAAAACTTTATCAAATTAATTAACTGTGTTTTGTGGGTCATCAGATAACTTTTCCATTTTGTCATTCAAAGACCTATTATTCTTAAAATTGGGGTGCTGTAATTAGTATGTCATTGACAGAAATAGCTTCTCAAACTACCAACATTCTACTAGACTAGATGATCTTGTACTGTGGGAGCACAACTTTAATTCTCAAACACGGTTTGTGTCACCATCTTGTTGACCTTCCATACTGAATAAAAGGACAGGAAATGGTATTGTCACCAGTAGCTAGAAAGTATATAACAAATGAATCTTGCCAATTTACATAGTAAATCAATTACTGATACATCCAAAAAACATGGAAAAGGACAAAACTAGCTTTTCAGCCTCTCTAATTAGCTCAAGATTAAGTACTTTAAAACATTTAACCTTTTTTATACTGGGTGAATACTTAATATGAATAAAAGTTCAAATAGATGGAAGATCTAAATTTTGTAATATATTGATAATTTTATTCAGTACAGGTAAAAATGAGTTAAATGTTCCTAAGATGCAGTTTTATGGCTTTCCAGTTTCCATTACTTAATCGAGCTACTTAAAATATCTTTAATATATTTGGTCTTACTAATAAAAACTGTAAAACATTCTACCTCATGAGCTTATTCCTCAAAAGCCTACTTAAAATAATTTTCTCCACGAATGTGCAAGACAAGACCTTATGCAGTCATCATATTCTTCACATTATTTAGAGTTAAGTGTTCAAGGAGGCTTGTCTTACAAAGCAATGTTAAAGTTTCAAGACCATTTAACTGCTGTTAAAATACTTGCTGAAATGACTCCTCCTCTGAGACTTAGTAATTTCAACAGAACTGAAATTCTGTTCACTCAGCATATTCATAAAATCAAAGCAGACAATTTCAATCTCATTTCATAAAAAAACTCAGAAAAATGTCACACAAACAAACTTCCACAATGATGACCTAAATCCATCTGTTCGTTTTGAAGTGCTGGTCACAAGGAAAATCTGCTATCCACTCCTAGAAATAACTTTACTATAATAAACCCAGTGACAGAGGGACAGGTGGACTACAGTCATGTTGCTCTATACTACTACAGCTTTGCTACGTCACTGTAATACAAATGTAGATTTGTAAGTAGGCTCTTGATTTGATCAGGGGAAACCTGATAACATAAAGCAAACAGTATGTTGTATAAACTGAACTGAAAAAAAAAACCAGCCAACAGCAGCAGATTTTCGAGCCTCATGAGTGAAAAACAAAAAATGGGAGAAAGGAACGTCTATCGTCTATTGTGTGGTAAGAAGAAATGTAGACAACAAAGACAATCTACACATAGGACCATAATCTAAATGTATACTTCCTTTTTGATGAGATTAATGGAAAGGAGTAATAAGTAATAGGAATGAGGGCACAGAAAGAGAAATTATCAAAACAAGGTGGATGTAAACCAAAAAGAACTTACTGCACCCATACTGGGGGAGGGGAAATAAACTAAAACCCAAAACACCAAAGCACTCTTCTCAAGCAATCACAGATCTGTAGTGAACTGCAGGTGCAATTCCCAGAGTTTAGAACCATAAACATACTGCCTGGACTTAACAAGACTGAAAAAGCATTCAAAGCGACTACTGCTCTTTTAGTCTGAAGTACTGCACTGCATGCACTGCTTCAGATGACATTTTAGAGTGAAAACATTTCAAGACAGAAATGACTAGGATTTGTAGGAAAGCAAACTGGAATATCAAAACACATCAAGCCAGACAATGGGAAATTATTTATTTGTTATATATGCGGAGTGGAAAGTTCTGAGCACTCAAACGATAGAAATGAAATGAAACTTTCCAGTTCAAAAGTATGGTCCAGCACTTTGAGACCAATAAGAAAATCTGCAGTAAGATTGAAGACCTTCAGTTGATAAAAGCAGAAAAAAAGAAATGCAAATCTATCACTATGATAAAAATAATTACCAGAAAACAGTGTGATTCAACTGGGAGAAAGTTATTTCCAGAAAAGACAGAGAAATATTAATGCCATTGTGCAAAGGGATCTGAGATCGCAGATGTACAATGTACGTACACCTCTGTTCATTCATCAGTAACAATTAATTTAAACTATGACACACGCACACAGAAGAGCTATGAGATGATCAGGGAGCAAAATGCCTTGCTTAGAAGTCAGGAATAAATATAGTTTTGTTAATAGAGATGAAAACTCAGAAAAAACTCTATACTTGCTCTGTATTAATGCATCAGGAAAATAAACACTAAGAAAAAAGTCTACATAATAATTATTAATGTACTGTAACAACTGAGGATAAACTAGTTACAAATACATTTAGGCTGGAAAATAAAAGAATGTTTCTAAACATAACAAGTGTGGTATTATGATCTGCCCCCAGGAGTAGTGAAAACAGAACTTACATTCATTTATACCTATTTTGGAGTGTATCAATTTACAAAATAAATTACACAACACTGGAGAATCTTCAAACTATACTGCTGCAAATTCATTATTACCCAGCACAAAATTACCTACTACATAACATATTTTGATTAGAACATCTAAGAAAACTTGATGAAAAATTGAAAGATATAATCAGGGAATAGTATGTTTCTTTTATCACACACAATTTGTCCTCACAAACAAAGAAGGAAAATTCTATTAGAAAATAATACATTTTGTTTTTAACAAATATTATGCAAGTATTAATTTGAAATTAAGCTGAATAATATAGGTAACAAAGTTTCTGAAGCACCACAGTATTTTGGTCACTACGCTCACTGACTCACTGAGCTGTCACTGAGCTGTCAGCAAAAGACATTAAGATTTCTGGTAATGTGGAGAGAGAAAAAAGAAAACAAACCTGGAAAACAACAAATACATGCTTTGAGGAAAAAAAGGAAGTATTGATTCTGCACTGTTTCTTTTAAAATTACTTTCACAATGGCTTAAATCGATTCTTTTGTGTGTTGCCCAGATGCAAGGGCCTCAAAAAAACCCCAAGAAAACAGAAAATTAATCATTTGAACCCTCTAGACCACAAAAATATACAGTTGTATCTTCACTAATATGCTACTGGATGCAAAGGGCAGTCTTCCCACTATCTCAGTGCTCAGATCTACCTCTCCTCAGTATTGTAGCTATGTACCTTTTTTTTCTGTCCAACTTAAAAAGCCAAACCTATACTCTGTCAGTCCTACAGCTCCTGCCTCTTAAGGTACTGAGTAGAGTCGGTGTTAAAAGTTACAGAATATTTCATAATGGAGTCTTTAGTTGTCTTTGTCTCTCATTCTGTGGAGCTAGTAAAAGTCTAACTCTGGAAACGTTCTATAATTCTTCTACATCTCAAACTTCAAAAGTTGAGGCTGCAGTACGATTCATAATTTAACTCCATTCCGTTTTTTAAAAATCAGTGTTTCTTCTCACTGTTTTTGGAGATTTCTTGTGGGGTTTTTTAAGAATTTTTAGTGTCTTGATGAGCATAAAGACAGACTAAGGTTCACAGACTGCTGTATGCTT
Organism: Antrostomus carolinensis; assembly: GCF_000700745.2. Lineage (NCBI taxonomy): Eukaryota > Metazoa > Chordata > Aves > Caprimulgiformes > Caprimulgidae > Antrostomus > Antrostomus carolinensis. Next base: position 458 of record NW_010309960.1, on the reverse strand, counting down.
TCTCTCTTTTTGTATAACTTCTTGTAATACAAACATAAATTTAAAATACTTTTGTAGGTTAAAAAAAAATGTCAAAGTACTCATAAATCTAGAGGCACTGTGTTGAAGATCCTCAGAAAAGACAGCAATACTAACCTTCAGGCCAAATTTTCTTTGCCTCCCAACAGACACCACTTTTGCAGGAGAAATTACTCGAGGGGACTTGTCACCGGTTCTTATGTTTGTTGCTGGCTTTTCACTATGGAAGAAGACTTCTTTGGAAGGTACCAAGGATTACTATCCTTCTGGCATTTTTTCCATGCCAAACTTTTCATTCTGGAACTCTTGTCTCTTAAGCAAGAATAGGTAACTCTTGCATAGTCTTTTCAGTGAAAGCTAAATAATACTTCTTTCTTATGGAGTAGTTCTGCTTGCTTTTACTTTGGCAGAGGATCTACTCTTAAAGGCCACCAAAACAG
>NW_010309959.1:0-42082 GCF_000700745.2 Antrostomus carolinensis | reverse complement strand
GAGCCCCAAGGTGGTGCTTATGGTGGTGGCTGCCAAGAAGCTCGTGAGCCGGGTGCAGGTTGCGCCCAAATCGCACTTTGACGAAACCGTGCTGTCCGTGGTGTACACCTCAGAGCCCATCGAGGTCTCCAGGTTGGAGGAGACCTTCAGCAAGCTGAGGGAGTCGGCCAAGAAAGAGATGCTGGAGGTGATGCAGATGGGGGTGGAAGATCTTTTCCAGGAGCACCAACAGACCTGGTCTGACCTGTTCATTTCAGGTAAGGAGAGTGATGTTCAACTTCCAAAGGGTTGCTTTAAAGGGCAGCTGAAAGCTCAGTGACCCAGTTACTCTGAGGTCTCCCGAGACTCTGCTCTTTGTGATGGGCTTCTCTTGGGAGCCAGAAGGCACCTTGTGGGATAATACAACAGCGTTCCTGGTCTGGAACCCAGCAAACTTCAAAAAAGTGGAGTATTTCTTACTGCATAAAGGAAATGATGGAAGAACATTTCTAATCAAAACTCTGGGTGTGCTGGCTTTCATGTCAGCTCTAAGTTAGAAATAGAGTTGACTTCTAGTGACAGTATAAAGGATAGATTTCTTCATGGAAGTTAAGGAGTGTCCTACAAGGATACTTTTTATTCAAATAAGATTTTAACAGCCTTGCTTGAAAGAGTAGCTGCCCAGGTAATGTAGAACTTGTGGTTTTATAGTGAGTAAAACGATAAGAGGTTCCTTTGACAGATCATTCTTGTGGAGTCTTGGTGACAGCTCCATAAGGCATCTGTATATCAAACTAACTTTGCCTTTCATGGGAGCTTGGCTTTGAAACTCTAAGGAGTAGAGAGAGCATCTAAAAAAACACAAGGAAACATTTCACTTCAGTGTTTCATAGGCAAAGATTTCTTCGATGTTACAAAGAACACCCGTGTATTGAACGACAACATACAATACACATTTGATCTTTTTTTTTTCCTAGTTAGTCATATTCACGTGTGATCCTCTAACTCTTGGTTGTTTTCTTTTATTACAGGGGTTGAAATGCGAAAGATCACAGATTTGCACACGCCATCCAGTGAGACTGTTAACATGACCCTCTACTATGTGCTGTCAAGCATGCCAGCTCCTCTGCTGGACCCGCTCATCAGTGGTGAGGACAGAGAAAAAATGGAAGCCAGCTTGAACTATGCTGACCACTGCTTCAGTGGCCATGCGACCATGCATGCAGAGAACCTATGGCCTGCAAAGCTGACCAGTGTCACCCAGATCTTGCAACTCTCAGACCTGTGGAAGCTAACGCTCCAGAAACGGGGATGCAAAGGTCTTGTGGCAGCTGGAGTCCATGGACTTATGCAGGGAATGGTGCTTAGTTTTGGGGGTCTGCAGTTCACAGAAAACCATCTTCAGTTTCAGGCTGACCCTGACGTACTTCATAACAGCTATTCTTTACGTGGGATCCATTACAATAAGGACTTGATTAATCTAGCTGTTCTGCTGGATGCTGAAGGAAAGCCCTTCTTGCATGTGTCTGTGAAATTCCAAGACAAGCCAGTTAGACTGTATGCGTGTGAGGCAGGCTGTATGAATGAGCCTGTGGAGCTGACCTCAGAGGCACGAGGTCATACATTCCCTGTCATGGTGACTCAACCCATCACACCACTGCTTTATATATCGACAGATTTGATCCACTTGCAGGACCTGAGACACACACTCCATCTTAAAGCTATTCTGGCTCATGAGGAACACATGGCCAAGCAATACCCAGGCTTACCCTTCCTGTTCTGGTTCAGTGTGGCCTCCTTAATCACATTGTTTCACTTGTTTCTGTTCAAACTCATCTACAATGAATATTGTGGGCCAGGAGCCAAGCCGCTCTTCAGGAGCAAGGTATAAGGCTGCTGCTGCTTTTGGCTGCTGTCCACTGAGTGTTGTCAACCTGATTTTCTGTCAGCTGTGCCTGGGGAGGTTCTGTCTTGGACTGTGAGGATTTTTGGTCTCTCTTGCAACAAATGATCTGTGACCTCTTCTTGCAAGAAGTAGGATTAGGGCAGGGATTGGAGTGGTAGGCTCACAAAAAAAAAAGATAAATCCATCATCTCTACTTCTTAAACAGTTGTAAGGCTGCAGATCAAGGCAGACACAGCTTTTCTGTCCCTTTTCCACACCTTGCTGTAGGATGTTGCTTGTTTTTAAGCCAACAGTTGCAGCTGTGTCATGAGATGATGTCTTTTGTTATGCAGTATGAGAATGCTTGTGAGAGAGCTGCTGTACTTGTCTTTACTGCTGTGTGGGAGATGTGCACACTTGTCTGCCTGGTTTGAATGTGTGTGGTGTCATACAGGAACACACAAAAGCAAGCTGGTGTTCTCAGGTCAGGGTGGTGACTTGTTGAGACTACTGGTAAATGTTCATAGATTTATAGACACTGTGCAGTCCTCCATCAAACCACATTTACCACCAACATTTTGGCAAAGTGCTGAGCTAGTGTTTCTCCCGTTCAGACAAAATACATAGCTGTGTTAAGAAAAGCACTGAATTCTTTTTACAGTACAGGAAGTTGGAGGTTCTGACTTCAAGCTCTACTGCATCTCACTTTGGCGTAAAGGATTTGAAATTTTTGAGTTGCCTTAGAAAACTTAGTTGCTAGTAAAAACTTAGCACAGAATAGATGATAGACAGTGATTTCTGCTCTCAGTACTGGTACTTTCTGGTTGCATGTTGATACGGAGCAGAAATGAAAGACAAGACTGGATTTTCTGTGTGAGCTAGCCCTATTGTTCAGAGACATCCCTCCTTAGGGCTGAACAGTTACATGTAGCTTGCATTTTTTTTTTTTTTAAAAAAAAGGGAAATAAAAAAGGACATAGTTAAATAGACCTGTCAGAGAAAAAGTTCTAGCTTTAGATCGCCCTGTTTTTCCAAATTCTAAAAGCAAATTCAGTTTTGGATAAGCTAAGGCTGGACAGAAGGTACTTGACTAAACTTGACTACATAAGGGGTGTTTAAAGCGAGTTGGGAATTTTCCTCTCAGCACTGGAGATCAGGCCTGATCCCAAGCAGGTCTGAATACCTGTCATCCATTGAAATAATGAAGGTGCTTGTGGCTAGACAAACTAACCTAGGAAGAGGTAGGATAGATATGTGTATCAAAGACAACTGCAGTTATAAGCCTGTGATCATGATCAAGACCTTAGTGCAAAAGGAAGAGGAGGTCAGGAAGTGATTTCAGTTATTGTGTACATAGCTGTGCCCTGATGTGTCCTGAAACATGTCCTTTAAATTATAAAATTATGTCCCTTTTTCACTGCTGTCTATCTGGTTGCCTTCATCACCTACAAGACTTGCCTTCCACCTTTTACAAAATGACTTGTTAACCATTACTACAGATAACTGTCCCTGACACTATGCTCTGAAACGCTGAGAAGCTTCACAGCTACACACCAGGGCTGATGTGACACCTCTTCCTTCTTGACACTGCAAAAAACCTTGCAGTGTACAGCAAACAAGTCTGTTGCCTCGTCTTAAATGGACCTACTTAAAACGAAGATGATGCAGAACTTGATTCCAGAAACAGAGATGAAGTGGAAGCCAGCTGAAGCTCAAAATCTCTGTAGCAGTAAACAAGATAAATGGTGTTGAAATAACAGTCTGTTTCCTTAACTGAGTGGGAACATCCTCGTGTCCAAGTGAACTTAGTCCTGCTTTCAGCCTCCATTTGCACGAGACATCTGACAACTTTGCAGCTGAGAACAAGGACCTTTTGAAAGCAACAATCCTTTTGTGCCTTGTTAAGAGAGGAATCCGAGACTTGGAAGGTGTGGTTATTCAAGAGTTTATCCCAGAAGCTTGTGTAACAAATGTTTCTTTTTCCTTGTAAGCTGTTCAGTTCCCTACTGAGTAATCCATTTGGTGAAAATACTTGAAGATACACTAAGTCCTTTGACATTTTGATTTGTTTTTTAATTTTACAGGAAAACAAATAATTATGTTCCCTTCAGAGAGTTAACTAGAAAACTTTAGTGTAACTTACCTTCTGATATACATTTTTTAATTTATTGCTTGGGGGGAGGGGGAGGATGTTAATAATTTTTCCTCCATTTCAGTTAACAAGTCAGTCAATTGAAGTGTAGATATCTAAGTGCTGGTAACAGGTTTTTCAGCCTTTATGATTGTAGAGTGCAAAACCAATTTAATTAAATTGTTTTCTGGATTTACACTTGGAAATGCTGATCTGCAAGTTTCCTATTCTAAGCATATTGAGACTTTGTGCATTGGTTTGTTTTGGCTATGGGGGAAGACATCCCACTTTCTAGTGATTTAAAGGTCGTTTGGTTTTAAAAATACCAAAGCTGTTGTTTCTAAATAAATATCTTTCAGTCTAATCTGATTGCTAAAGTGTGGTTGAGTTTTTTGGGGGGGGTTTTTTTGGTCTCTCTTGTTTCCTCCCCTTGCTCCCCACCCAGTTAAAGCAAGCAGTGCCTTATGTTACATCTATGGCTGGTATTGACTACAAAAGTGCTTGGATTAAAAGGAAATACAGTGTGGAAAATAATACATAAATGGATCTAAGCTGGGAACAGACAATTTGGAAGGCACAATAAGAGACAGAAACACTCAGGGTGGTGCTAATGTCCATTTCCTGGGCTCTATCTTGAGGCATGCAGGCCAAGCTTTAGTTTTAAGAACACAGAAAGGAACCCAGGGAACAATCAAGTAGCATATTTAATGGCCATCCAGCAAGTAATGAATTTGGCACATTTGGTGTTCCCAATGAAAAGCTAGGGCAGGATTTAACTTTGAATTTTTAAATAGGTTACTGTCTAGTTTCAGATAAAAAACCCTCAGAAAGCAGATTACTAATTGGTCTAGCATAGTTACTACCCTACAAGGGAACAGACTAAAGATAGGGAGGCAGTGGAGTACGTTGTAAATTGTACACCAAGTACGTTGTGTTTTGAAAGAGATACTAGCTTTTATGCTTTAACAGAACATACCAGAAGTTCCTGCTCTTTCTTTCTGAAGTTCCATGAGCTGCTTAGTTTCTGTAAAACATCTGGCATGAAGATGATAAGAGCTTCCAGGGCACTGTTTCCAAGTCAACATGGTATGAGCTGGAGGCTGAGCCTTTTGATGTTCGTTTGCAGAACTGACAACGACAGTGTGATGCCCACTGAGTCCAAGAAAGATACTTCAGCCTATTTAGGCTAGACCTGGAAAAGATGGATAAGCAACTGTTACATAAAGCAGGAGTAGAACACACACACACACAAAAAAAAAAAGCTTTGAGAGTGTTTCACATTAAAAAAGTTATTATTCTTATGAGTGTTCCCCCCATATAAAAGAACTTTCAGAATTCCTTTGCAAAGAAGAAAGGGGAAAAAATAATAGGTTTCTTATTTACAGTGTGCAAGATAGCAGAAGGTTGGATTTGTGAAATTGTAAAAATGCTTTAAAAATGTTTAAAAAATTCCTTGTTTAAAAGCACACCCCACAAAACAGGAAAGCTGAAATACTAACTGAACATCCACAATTTATACTTAATTTTGAGTTGGTATTCAATGAAAATGATGGTGGCATGGAAGTTAAACTGAAAAGCATAGCATGTTGTTTAGCTTGTACACTCAGACATTAAGAAGAGCCAACTAATTAATGAAAAAAAAAATTAGAATCAATTCTGCACTCAGTTAATCTTGATTTATGCTTTTGTCAGATAATAAATACAAGATGCCACAGCAGAGTTTGGTTGATTCTATTTGAAATTCAGAATGCAGCTTTCTCAAGTGGTATTGTCTGGGTAGGATAATACATTCTTGAGAAGCAGACAAAACAGCAAAGCATTATATATTTCTGCCTTCCACATGTGTGCTCCAGGCATCCTCCATCCAAACCAGTACCTACTGCTGAATGGAAGCTATGAAATCAGTGCTGCTTGTTAAAACTGACATTAAACAATAGATTTATTTCAGCTTTTTTGAAACCTCTAGTTTGGTCTGTATGTACAATGCAACTGGCATTATGATATTCGTTTCCATTCTAATAAGTTTGCTCCCTATCTGTGACCTGGCTTATGGGACAGAGATGTTTGGTTTTTAACAACCAGTAACAGCTTTTCAGGTAAAGTGGAGGCAGATGGAAACATGACAGAGGATGGAAAATTCCTGTCATCAAAGAAAAAAAGGAAGAAAGAGACCCAAGGGTAAGTGTTGATACCAAGTCATGGATCTCAAATGTCCAGTTATGAATTAGGACACTTTCTCTTGTGGCAGCAGCTCTGTAGTGGTCTAAATGCCTGCTCTTGCCTGGTTTGTCCTATTAGTGAAAATAGTTTACCCTTTGTCATTAACAAGCTTACGCTGCATGATACCACAGGCCACTATGCTGATTTGGGGTGTAAAAATGCTCATTTGCAATGCTACAGGAACTTTGTTCTCTTCCAGGGATGTGCTACTGATCTAACAATTAGAGGTAAATATGAAAGAAACGAAGTCTGGCTCACGGTGCTACACCAGTGTTTTTCTCCATCATCATGGACAGCTGGTTCTTTGTATTGCTTGAAACATCTTCCACTTCAAAGCAATTATAGTTTGTTTTATTGAAAAAGCATGGCATGCTAAAACACACGCAACTTCATCTAGAAAAGAAGATACAGGTTTTCAGGCAGTGCAAAGTGGTAGTTGCCATTCAGTCACAAAACAAACCAGAACAAAATGAAATTTCAAGCAATCATGGAATCGCACAATAATTATGGTTGGAAGGGGGTCTCCAGAGATCACCTAATCCATCCCCACTGACATGTCTGTATCTATCACTGTCTGAATATATCAGACGCTGTTACTGCTGACATACCACCAAGTGTTAGAATAATTCACTTAACATTTTCCTTCTGAAAACACCTTTGTGATGAACTTTCAAGGCAATGGGAAAGCAAACAGCTGCTACAGATTATACGCAACTCCGAACTTTTTTTTTTAACCAAGTTGTTTTTATAGCCTGGATCCAAGGACCATCTAAACTGATGGTTTTTTAGACACTTGTGCATATAAAAAATTATCCCACAATTACGTGAGTTTTCCATTGGCATCAGAATAGCACTGCATTTTAAGTCACATGTCGCAGAGATAAATGATAACCCATAAAATGTCTTGCAGAGCAGAGCCTGCAGCATACAGCTAACCAGCATCATGCTCGGAGTCCTCCTCGCTGTACTGACTCTGGCAGCTGCAGGTGCGTACCTAATTTCAGCATTAGTTTTAAAGGAAAAAGTAATTCAATCTAACAGCAGCTTTCCTTTTTTAGGGGAATCAAACATTCTGCAGCAAAGCAGGAAGAGATACAGCACTGGAAGTTAATTTAAAAGTTCTCTCAAAACAGTAACTAGGTGCTGTGCTATTCTGTTCTTGTTCTAGGGGCTTGATAAGCTTTACTCAGAGCAGCCCTTAGCAAATTCAAAGGTTTTTTTACTTAGCTTGAATACACTGAAATACAGTTAATCCACATCAAATTGTTGCACTGGCTAAGAGCTGCATCTCAGCTGACACATGAGAATTTGGTTAAGCCAACTTGATTTGATTATCTGTCAGAAAAATGAAACGTTTCCAACAGGCTTTATATAACATTGGTCAGTTGTGACTGATGGCTGCATCCTCACTGGCATCACATTAAATCACAGCCCATCTTTGTACCTTGCAGTGTTCTGTACAACACAGTCTATACTTAGAAAAAAACCCCTCTCTTACTGACATTTTTTTAAAACCTCCTTCTTCTAAACTACACATCCTATTCTGTATGTCTTCTAGCTTTTGGCTGCGGGGTTCCTGCCTACCCACCCATTGTGTCTAGAGTTGTTGGAGGTGAAGACGCGAGACCGTACAGCTGGCCCTGGCAGGTTGGTCATTCTGTGATTTCTCTGGAACAGTGAGGGTTGTGCTATCCTCACACAACATGGCTGGACAAAACCAGGTCCTATATTTCATTTAATGCATCTTGTCTTAAGTTTTGAATATGACATTCTGATCAATCCCAAAGTCTCCATTCCTTTTAACAAAGCTCTGAATGTGCCACCTCTTGCTGGTTATGCAGGCTTTCATGTTCTTTCAGGAGTCTCGGGCACCATCCCACATTTAAGCAAGATGACTGTGAAATTCAGTGGAGCATACTGTGCCTACTGGAGCGTAGTTGTATATGGAGTTAAAAACCACATTTCTAAAGCAAATGAAATGCTCTGTTTGGGCCAGGCTTAGCGAGAGCTTTGGAAGAAACAACATTAAAAAAAAATCAAGCTTTTGGATGTTAGGGAAGAAGAGAACCTTTTCTGTGGCCAGGAGTTGGAAACTTGTTGCTTAAAAGCCTCACACCATCTTCCAGCAGCAAGTTGTGTTCTGGGTGTAGGAAGAAAGCGCAATAATCAGAAAAATCAGTTAACAAAAATCTGAGCCTTACTTGATACGTTGATCCTAGGCCTCCCTTCAGTACAGTTCAAATGGCAAATGGCGTCACACCTGTGGAGGAACCCTCATTGCAACCAACTGGGTGATGACAGCTGCACATTGCATCAGGTAAATAGTGGAGTTAAAGTCTGTACCCAGGAAGCACTGCATGACCAGAGATAGATGAAGCAAAACTGTATTAATGCCAGTTCTCCCTTTCCCTATTGAGAGCTCAGATTTTCACACAGTATCTTTTGATTGTAACTAATAAGTCAGAAGAAGAAACGCACCTTTGAATTTTCTTAGAATAAAAGTGGAGGGGAAAAATCTCCTCATACAATTACCTGAATTACATACTTTCCATTTTCTGTAAATAACTACAGACATCATTATGTTTTCAAGTTGCTGTGTTGCCTGTTTCTATAATATATGTGGCAGTGAGATCCACAGATTAACTAATCAATACACTCCCTGAAGAAATAATCACAAATGTTTTGAATGTACCAGTCTTTTACAGTAAGCTCTTCGTATTATGGGGCAGTATAACACAGAAATGATCAGGTGCAGCTATGCCCAAGCATCAAAACTGTTTCCACAAAGACAACCCCATTTTGATTTGAAATGAGAATTTCATTCTTATTTTTGAATGAAATAAGAAGGGTTGGCTGCATGTTATTATTATACACCCTACATATTGTATCTATCACTCCGTTGTTTATCAGTGAAGCTGTTTATCACTGTCAAAAAAGCAGTCCAAATTTTTTATTTCATTCAAGAATACAAGCTGAATCCTGGAAAGATTGGAGGCAACTTGAGTTTGTAAATGAAGCCTTAAGCAGGAGTTGACAGGACAGCTTGGAGATGAAATGGTTATTAAGCCCAGCACACAATGCTTTGTCCTTTGCAAATCAATCAGGCTTTGGCTCAGCTCCAGACAAATCATGCATGTGATACGAGATTACAGCCTTAAGGATATTCTTACTGAATATCTCAGGTGGCAAAGATGCAGATGCCTAAGCAGCAAGCCAGCAGCTGCATAACTGAGTGTTAGTCCTTTTCTTGCCCAGTTCTTCTAGGAAATATCGAGTATTTCTTGGAAAATACAACCTAGCAGCTGAAGAAGAAGGATCAATTGCCCTTTCTCCAGAAAAAATCATTGTCAATGAGAACTGGGATCCACAGAAAATTGCAAATGGGTAAGTTGGTGGCAAGTATTTTTTCAGTTATTAGAGGCAGGGCAAAAATCAAACTATCTGAATCCCACCCACCCTGAGATGTGGCAGTTAAATGCATAAATGTTTAGAGCCTCCTGTTACAGCTTACAGTGATGTTTCTACATGTTTGCTCATAGATGAGAGTTGAGTCTCCAGTCTGTACCTTTCCCCTTCAAGAGAAGATAAAGAACTTTAAAAATTAATTGCTTATTGATTATCTTTTCAGATGCCATTTTGCATGTTTATGCTTGAGTGGGAAGCTGTTCCATGCAATAATTTCTTTTGTACAGTGAAAGGGAATGAATCAATTTATACAACACTCTTTGAAGCCCTCCTATGAATGTATAAACATGGCAGAACCTATAAAAGGCAATTTCCAGAAAGCTGCCAGCAGGAAAGTGGACAGTTCTGCAGGGAATAGTCTTCCAGTCCATGGATTTCCCCATTGCTTTGCGGGTGGAGGATATGTACTGGCCTCCTTGCTCCCTTGTAGCTCTTCTGAATAGGCCAAGTGCTGTAGAACTGCTAAATATTCATGCTACTGAGTCTTAATCTATTTGCACACCTCTTCACTCTTTCTCTTCCCCACTCTCAAATGTGTGCACATGACCACAGGTATGACATTGCTCTGATCAAACTCACTGAACACGTCACCTTGAGTGACCACATTAAGCTGGCCTGCCTGCCCCCTGCACAAAGCATCCTATCATCCAACACTGCCTGTTATGTGACAGGATGGGGACGGCTGCAGAGTAAGTACTTGGACATTTGCAAAATAGTGGAATAAAGCCTTTGAGTCCTGCCTTCTCCTTTGGGATGGATTGGAAAAAGGCTGTTGATGGTGCTCAAGACCACCTCAACTTAGTGTAGTGAGAGGTAGTTTATCAGGCCCCACTTCACTCACACAGTATGATTTTTTTCTCTGCCTTTCAAGTTTAGTTTGCTTGTAATGGGGCTAGTACAGCGCCAGAGGGCCCTGTACTAAACTGTTACAAGCTATTGTAACACAAATTTAACAGTGTGCAGACTGGTGAATTTGCTAATCCTAACATACCCTGCTGAATAACTGAAAAGACACATAAGGGAATAGCTGTAAGGTGAAGAAAATCTCAAAGACTTCAGCAGAAGTTTCAGCTCGGGTTTACAGGCAATTCCTAGAGTGAGAAGTAAATGGCAAACTCCTGAACAAAGAACAGCCTTTTATTTCTCTAACAATGAGACATTTTTAAATGGAATGCAAATTATTAGTCAATTAAGGCCTTTATATATATGTATAAATATATAACTATATAGATATAAAAATATATAAAATAATAGAGCTAAGGAATAGATTATACAGCTTCTCCTTTAATAGAGCCCCTGTGGAGTTTCTTACCTGGCGTGATAGCACCCAGATCCTGGGAGAAACTTAACAATGCAGTTTTGTTCTTTCTTCAGTGCCAGCTGGTACTATGACTCCTTTGTTTCTATTTCCTCCCAGCAAATGGAGCTCTTCCAGATGACCTGCAGCAAGGACTTTTGCTGGTGGTGGATTATGCAACTTGTTCCAGTCCTAGCTGGTGGGGAAGCACAGTGAAACCCACCATGGTTTGCGCTGGTGGGGATGGAGTCACCTCCAGTTGTAATGTGAGTCCAGAGAACACCACTCTTAGGGCTTTGTTTCAGACACAAACAGGCCTGATGGGAAGGAAAGTTTAAAAACAGCAATGAGGAGCTATTCACACTATGACTGCCATTAACTGTGTTCCCCCTTCCTCCTAGGGGGACTCTGGTGGCCCACTGAACTGCCAAGGTGCTGATGGCCGGTGGGAAGTGCATGGTGTCGTCAGCTTTGGCTCTTCTCTTGGCTGCAACTATTACCACAAGCCTTCCGTCTTCACTCGGGTCTCTGCTTTCAACAGCTGGATCCAGCAGGTAAGGTGCTGGGTTCTGCTGCTAGAGGATACAGACACTTGGCTACTTCTGAGGTTCTCTCTGACTGAGATTTCTGTCACCTGCTCAGGGACCTGTATCACTTTTGACTCAAATGCTACTTTACATACAAATAAAGTATTTAAGGGCTCTGTAGAAAAGCCCTTACCATTTAAAAAAGCAGTCTTTGCAGCAAAAAAAAAAAGCAGCATCCTCTTCCTAAATAGTTGTCCAAATTATTTTCACTTTTAAATAAGTCTTGATGTTTATGAATGCATTCTCCCACTATATTAGAGCTATAAATATAGTCATAAAGATTTTACTGGTATGACTCCAGAAGTGATTACTCAAATTTATATTCACCAATAACACTAATTGTTGCAATTGCATCCTAGAAGGCAGCACACGCTGCTAGAGTCTGGAACATCAGTTATTTTTTAATTTAATATAATCTTTAATCTAAAAAGTGACTGATCTTATTTCAGTTATTTAAATCATGCATCTTGGTTGCAACATCTACTATTTACAAATTCCTGAGACTCATGATCTGATTTTTCACTTGTTTTATATTTTTGTAGGTTATGGCAACCAACTAATCCAAAGAGAACTGGATGATAGATGCCAAGAAGGAAAACAGTTTGAATAAAGTCATAATCATGACACCTTTGATCACAAAGAGCTGGGAAATTGTGCTTTTAACAACACAAGTATTACACCTAACCATACTGCAATAAACACTTTTTTTCGCAAGATGAAAGAAAAACATGTGTCCCTGTCACTTCTTCCCCTGTATTGTCAGGACTGGAGCCTGTATTTAGCGATAATGCCAGAGACCTTTTAGAGCCCTTCCCCTGCCTTGGTCTGGAGCTTGCTACCCTCACCTGGGGGAAGACATGAGCCTGCTGTGAAGAGGCTGGGCAGTGGGAAGAGTTACAGAGCCACAGGAACAACTCTGGGGTGACAAAGTGAGGCACTGGCAGGGCTGGAGGCAGCGGGCAGGCAGCTGGCGGGACCCCTGAGTCTGCGAGCGGGACTCAGCAGAGCAAGCAGTGGCAATGCCCAGCGGGAAGGCAGCACGAGGGCAAGCAGGTCCATGCAGGTGAGTGTGGGAGTGCTGCAAAATGCTTTTACAGAGAGGTTTTTAACACCCTGTCATCTTGGGACTTAGCAAGGGGAAGGGTAAAGTCTAGCAGTGAGTGCTGGCAGGATCTCTGCAGACCTATCTCCTTCACATGCCCGTTGCTTGTTTTTAAGTCATTCAGATGGCAGGTGAAGACCTCTGAACTGGCACCGTGGGCTGACACAGACACAAATGGGGATTTTTTGCAAAGCACAACCAGAATCACCACCTTTTAGCCTAGTGCTAAATTAAAGTACTAAATTAAATTAAAGTATTTCTTTCATTAAACTAAAAGGTAGGCAGTATAAAATCAAGGTGGATTTTTGTTGTATTTTTCTTCTCCCTCCCGGCACGTATTTTGGCAGATTCAAAAGTAAAACAACTGATTAAAAATGGAGGACAAGCAACTCAAAGGTAAGCAGTAGATAGCATAAGGAAAAGCTTGGAAGTTTGTTGTGAGAACAGAAATGCATGTGAGTTTGGAGATAATTTTTCTAAACTTGCTGTTTCTTTCAGTCAGATATTTTGCAGCTGTTACCTTTGAATTGAAAATAAATAAATAAATAAATAAATGTAAATTGTATTCAACAAATAAAAGAAAACATGGCTGTTTATCATCTTTGGGGACTGTACTTCTATTACTTTTCTTCTACTTTACAACCATTAACCACCATTCTGCTGCAGAGAGCCCAACAGGAACTTGTTTTGCCTAATATCAGCCGCTGCTGAGAAACAACAGGCTTTATTGGGTTTTTATTTATCTTATTGAAAATGTAATTTCACCTGTTTGAAAGAGCAGGTAATCTAAGGAGAGCTTTTTTCAATCTGCTTTACTATGCAGAGAAAAAGAGAAAAAAAAAAAACAAAATAAAACAAAATACTGAGCTGAATGGACTGACCAGTAACCCAGTCCCCTGGTTTGTTCTTTATCAGTGGAAATAAGGGTTGCCCAGTAATTCAGGAGTCACCAGCTTCAGCATAACAGTTGTTTTCAATGAGTATCATTAATGTAAGATTGTAAAGGATTGATTAATAGTTCTGAAAATGAAAATCATTAGAGGTTACTTTGTTGCATGGAACATGGATGTCAATTATGTGCAGCATGAAACAGAAGGACAGAAAAGGTAATAATGAAGCTCAAACAGTAAAATTGGATATGTATATGCTTCTGTAAAAACTGAAATGGAACTGAAATTTGATTCATTTTCCTTTTGAAATATTTAGACAATACTGTGGAAACATCTGAGTCATTTGAGTATATCAACACAAATTATTAATTATCTGGAAATTCCTATTAAGAACAAATTTTAAAAGTTCTAAAAAAAATTCAACGGTTCCACTTTGTGATCACTGAAATATGTAACCTATCTTTTCAGGGACTTGCTTAAGATTTGGACTGAGTACCACAGAGAATAAAACCTACACCAAATAATTGTATCAGTCTTAACAGTCATAGAAAAACTGATATGTTTTTGCAGCTCTGTTTCATGTGGTTTTGCAGCTCTGAGTGTGTCACAGAAACAGTTTCTTTACCTTTTCTTTTAAAATAAAATGTCAGATGGAACAAAACCCAATAAAATATGTCTTTCAATAATGTACAGCTAATGCATGATCCCTGTACTTTCTTTCAAAATGTATGTGAATTGTTAAACATCATACTAGCTCCAGTCATGTTTTCAGGAGCTGCAAGAAACACCCCAGGGATCAGAAACCATTACTCTTTTTTTTTTTTTTTAAATTCTTTCTTTTTAGATGTTCTCCCCACTCCAATGCTGGTAGTAGGAAAACAGTTCAAAGGATTTTGACAGCATGCATGGTCTCCTTCTGCAGCCTCCTTGGAGCTATTTCTTTTGATTTGAGCAACAGCTTGGAAACATGGAGAAACACAGGGAAAGCCCTTCAAGAACTTGGGTCTTGTGAAAACCTGTGGGCTGTTAACTTCATCTGTCTCCTGCAGGAAGAAAGGCACCGCTGGCTGTTCCCAGCAGCAGACAAGAGGAATAGATCATTTCATGCTCAGCTATTGGGGAATTTAAACTCCCTCTGTAAGGCAAGTGAAGCAGAGCTGTATTGTGAGAATTGCCGGTGCAAGGAGAAAATCTCCATTTGTAGATTTTACATCATTGACATGAGACAAAAATTAAATAGCACAGGGGATACTGAAGCCAGCCAGGTGCTCTCCAGAGTGATCTCTGAACTGCTGGAGCATTTTAGTAGTCCTAATGAAGACCTCAAAGCTGTGAGATCCAACCCTGACTGGGCAGACATAGTAGCATTTAAACTCATCCTTCGAATAAGAGAAGCCATGCTTAAAGCTCATTTAACACCAGCATCTACAAACTTTCAAACAACATTGCATCAATTTTTTGCCATTCTGAACTATGCTATCTTCTCATCTGAGAGTGTACGTAAGTGCTGGACGGAGAACGTCAATCTATCACTTCATTTCACCTCCTATGAAGGAATGTCTTTTTCCATTCCATTCTTGAGCTCAGGTGAATTTGTGTCCATTGAAGCCTTGGTAAAGGAACTGCATTATGTACAGAGCTGCCTGCTGCAGAAGGGACAGGAAAAGTTCATCAAGAAATCTAAAGAAATCCTGTCCACAATGAGCCTTAAGATCAGTCTGTTAGTGATAGCCTGCCTCATTTACCCCATCATCCTGATGTCCTTCAAGCAAATGACAGATTGGATACAGAATTATGCCAGGAACCTCAAGGAAAAGACAGAGGACTTGAAAAGGGAGAGGCAGCTAGCTGAGGACCTCTTACACCAGATGTTGCCAAAGTCTGTGGCCAAGCAGCTAAGGAAATGCCAAAAAGTTGAGGCAGAAAACTATGATCAGGTTAGCAAATGGAAAGGATGCTGTCACCAAGGATGGAAAAGTATTCACCTCAAAAAGCACCTACCTTCCCACCATGTGAAGGACCTGGTTTTGCTCGCGAAGTCGAGCGTGGATGGGAATCCAAATATTCACAATAGGCTTTTGAAAGAGCTGTGCGATGCACCATGAAGCACTTAGGCTGATGGGGAAGGAAGAAGAGCTGAAATTTCCAGAAGTGTAGCTTTAGATGTCAAAGATCCAATGTTGGCAAGTTGTCTTCTTTGGGTTTAAGAGCCTACTCATGAGAGCCAGACAGCACCATTAGATCACGAGTACACAGGAGCAAGAACTGAGTTTCCTCCTTGTAAAATGGGAAGAATCACAAAAAAACAATGTAGGACAAATCCTGTCTGTGCTTGCCAGTGTGATTCCATAAACATAACTGAAAGGAGATCATGGGACTTAGAGAAGGATGAGAGGGACGAATGATCTCGTAGCCTCAAGTGTGTAACTAATGAAGCCTGTTGACACAAAAACAAGGGCAGAATTTGGCCAGGCACCCATTTATTTGCAGATCTACCTCATAGCATGCATGCTGCTGTCAATGCTGAATTTAGCAGCTGTGCTGCACAGCCCACAGCCAAAATCCTCAGGCTACAATAATTGTAATTCTATTCACTGTTTTTCCCCTGGATGCTCCGTTACTTTCAGCTGTGAAACACAATAATAAATGTTTGCATGTAATTTATAGGTGTCATTATCGAAACAGCAACCTGTAATTGCACAATTAATTATAATTCACAATAGTCATGACATCAAAAGTAGCTGAACCACGGCAGGGAGTGAAAAGGTGGCTCTTCTGGATTAATTGGTATTATGAAGGATGAATAAAAGAACAATTTTAGTTTAAACACTGACAAAGTTCAGGCAGCACAGAGAAGAAACACTTAGTTCTTTGCCAACAGCTATAACACCCATTTCCCTTCCTCAATTCAGTTATTATGGGTTATGTTGTTCTTTCTTTTATAAATCTGATTTTTTTTAAAGTTAATTTCTCTGTAAATTACTTGATCATAACAAAAATCATTTGAAGGCAAAAAAATTCCAGTTAATATTTCCTAATTCAACAAGTGCAGAGACAGCAGTTGAGTTTTTATTTTGCAGTTTGTTCAAATACCTAGTTTTGATCTCTACCACAGTTTAAATTACTTTAAAAGAAAAATCAGGCCTGACTTCCATAAGAAGTCTATTGATCACTGCTCACAAGATTCAAAGCATTTGCCTTTCAGTCTCCCATCTAGCACAACATATTCAGAGAAGCGCAGTCAAAGTAATAGAGAACAATTCAGAGCCAGAGCTTGTTAATTTAGGATTGTATCTATTCAGTTCTGCAACACTGGTCCTACGTGCAGCCTGTGCCTTAGGCTGTTCTGCTCAGATTTTCACAAATCCCCAAACTCTTCCAAGGCTCTGCCACTGTTGTCTGGAGACCTTAGCTTCACACTTTCCTTCTCCCTGTGACAGGTGACTATCTTTTTCTCGGATATCGTGGGGTTCACCAGCATTGCTGCCTCCTGTACTCCCTTGCAAGTTGTTGAGATGCTCAACAATCTGTACGTCTGCTTTGACGGCAGGATCGAGTCTTACGATGTTTACAAGGTGAGTACAAACCTGCAGGCAAGGAATCTGGAACCTTAATTACTTTGTTCCCTAGTGAATATCAAATACACCAGGCCAGCTGGCCAAAAGCCATGAAATCCAAGACCTGCCACTGCACAGGGACTACACCACAGCCTGGCAAGTGGTGGACAGCAGAGATATATTTTATTCTGATCTCATTTTAAAAGAAAAACTTGGTGCCTGCCACTTAGTGATGTGTGCCCCTTCCCATCAGGTGGAAACCATTGGTGATGCCTACATGGTAGTGAGTGGCCTGCCAGAAAGGAATGGCACCAAACACGCTGACGAGATTGCCAAAATGTCTCTGGATCTGGTGGCAGCAGTTCGTCAGGTTGTGATCCCTCACATGCCAATGGGCAGATTGCAGCTGCGGGCTGGGATACACACAGGTACGTGGGCTGAGGTGGAGGCATGAGAAAAAGAGCTCAGGACACAGTCTGATTGTGTGAGGAGACAAGAGTTCTGCATTTCTGTACGAGCCATTGGCTCACCACAGGACCTCGGGATGAGTATTCCTCCTGGTTTCAGCAGTAACAGGGACTTTTGCTTGCGTAAGTGTGGAAAGGGCTGTGAAACAATTTAATATAGGCAAAGTACCTCTTCCCCTGATAGCAGCACCAATTAGCTACAGCTAATCAAATCATGACTTCTCTCCTTAAGTAAATACTGTGCAGCCAGGCCCTAGATGCTCTGAGCATTCCCAGTTCCCATTGCTCTCTGATGATCCGAAGGTGACTGCATTTGGTATCTCCTCACACTTTTTCCACTTGTTTCTTATTGGGGTCCCCCTGCTTCATTTTTTCCCAGGACCCTGTGTAGCTGGAGTTGTGGGGTACAAAATGCCTCGGTACTGCCTTTTTGGGGACACTGTAAACACAGCCTCTCGCATGGAATCCACCAGCTTGCGTAAGTGACTGAGGCACAATCTGTATGTTCCTTATGTACCAGTCAGGCTCACACCTGCGCTCCACATCTCTTCGGTACTGCAGTGAAGAGAAAACTCCTTACACCCCCTCACATTGGGCATGGCCAAGTCCAAAATAAGGTTCATACATGAGAAGGAGCATTCTCTGTGGCATATCCCAGGCTAGAGAACTTATTACCGGAGATCTAAAGAATCAGCACATGCATGACCTGCAGTCCCCACTATCCCTGTACATACACCAGTGAGCAAATAAGCAAAAAAACCTCTTGTGTACTCACATGGGCAAGTAGAGACACATCCCTTATGCCATTTCTGGGAAGTGATTGGAAATAAGAGGAGAACGAGGGTGACAAAAGCGAAATAGCAAAAGGTAAGCTGAGTTTGGTTTTAAGGATTTTAACAAAAAGGCATTAGGTAGAAACACCATGGCTGCATAGAAGAGGGCAGTGCATGTTTTCTTGGTCCAGCCTTTTATGCTGCCTTTGCCACCAATATCACCCATTTTTACTGGTGTACAATGCTGTTGTGCAGAGACACCCCGTGCAGCACTGCACAGTCACGTCAGGGGGTCTGGTAACCTGCTGAATTGCTTCCTTGTTCTAGCTGACACCTGTGTACAGTGTCACAGAATCCTCAACCAATGTTTAAGGCATCTTCCCCTTCTTTGTGCTTCTTCCTCAATCTGATATTTTCCAAAGAGAAGGTGGAAACACTGAGCTGATAAGTGCAGGAGGGCTGGTGTGTGGTCTCTGGGAATAGAGGACTCATTACTTTCTAATGCTCTGTTTTGAATCCTAGCACAGAAGATCCACATCAGTTCTGCTACGTATGATGCCCTTCTCACAGATGATGCATATGAAATTGAGCTGAGAGGAGAAATTGAAGTCAAGGTAACAGCTTTTCTGTAACTTTGCAACAGTAAAGGAGTTCAATGAGATAGGAAGGAGATTATAATAGATTTGGCCATTGTTGTTCTGGGAATTGCAGGTCAGTTTTTAACTGTGGCCCCAAGATTCTCTTGCTAATTCAGTTGGAAGCAGCTATACATTATTCCTCCTAATTGATGCAAAACTATTACTGTGTGCTTTGAAATACAGGTGCTATGTCTACACCCGCACGGAACCACATGAATATGGGTGCAACTGTTAGGATTCAGTTACAAAAACACATGGTGTAAGGCTGATTTTAAACCCTTAGCAACACTGCCAGTGACCAGCAAGGCCTTTCTCTGACCTGAAAGAATTATTAGCTCCCAAACCACATATAAATTACAATTCTTTACCCAAACAGCAGCCACTTATGAGAGAAGGAGAGAACAAATACGGTACAGGTAGTAGCCCTGGCCATAGTGATTCTCTGCTCTGCTTCATATCATATGAAAATAGCTGTTTTCTGCTCTCTCCTTTTTCTCGTCCCAGGGCAAAGGGAAAATGAAAACCTACTGGCTTCTTGGTAACAAGAATTACAGTGTCCAAAATGACAGCCTGGTGTGTCACTGGAATCCAGCAATCTCTAAGAGAAAGAAGATGGAAAGTAGCCAAGGATCTGTCCAACAAGTAAGGAGGTGAACATTTAGGAGAGTGAGATTTCCTAGATAATGAGCCATTCACCAAGGGCTAAGATAAGTAGAACTTGCATCTTTGTCCTGCAAGCAGAGGGCTCTGCTGTGTACAACTACAAGCTCTAACGTGTGTTCCTCTCTGTCATAGCATAGTGCAGGCGCTGTGGGAGCAGCACCAGCTAAACAGAACCTGGCAAAATCCTGGGATAAGCTGAGCCCTGACAGTCACTCTCAAGCCAGTTCCAGACCAGCCTGGACCCCTGAGAGTGTCACCCATGGCACGAGCCAGAAGCAGAGGAATGGCTTTCATCAAAGCTCCCACCAGAGCCTCCAGGAGAACCTCACTTCATTGGGTTTGTCTGCTTTGGGAGAAGGTGACAAAGCTGTCAGTTTAGAACACAGAGCACAGCTTGGAGACTCTGGTATTAAAGCAATGCAGGAAAATGAGTTTCTCCCAGGTTTTGTAGATGAAATGTGACAGGATAAGAAATTATTAGACTGCTCCAGGCACACACATTTCTTTTAAATAATAATATCTTTTTGCTCTTAGCCACAATTCACATTTTTAACTAGTATGTTTACTTGGCATCCTAAAACACCAACAGAAATTTAGAAAGGTGTCTCTAAACAAGGAGAGGCTACAAAAGTGCAGGTGGAGTTCCATCAGGAACATGAGTGGTAGATAAAAGATGTACAGCGTGACTCCTTTCACTCCAGTAAAGCTATTCTAGATTTATATTTGTAGTTGACACAGAATCTAGCCATCGAAATCCAGACATGGTGAGGACACTTTCAGAACCTGAGCCAGTTTATTTCAAGCTAGTCTATACATCTCTCCAGTAAACTACTGCTTGCAAGGTGTGTATAACTGTAGATAGTAGGAGAGGGAGTAGTGAGACCCTGATGGAGAAGAGGAGAGGGTAATAACTCTTTTTGATCATTGTTTCAGAGATACAAATGAAGTGGGAACAATATCAAATTACTTCTGTTAAGTCTTTGCAGCACTTTGTCTTTCCAGCTCTTCTCCACTACAGAGGAATCCCCTCTCCATATGTGTATTTTTTTTTTTACAGTCTGGCTGTATAGAAGACATTAGAAGGACAAGCTATTTCTCCCATCAAAATTGTAATTTGCTTTTCTTTCCTTGTTGGAGGAAAAGACACCTCTGCAGTGATGAGTAGAGCATAGTAAAATCCTCTTCTATGTATGACTTGGAGAAATCAAAGCAAACTCAATTACTTCCTCACATTGGCAATTAGTAACTCTAGATGGAGTTCAATTCATTTGTAAGTGGGCTGCACACATCATTACCTCTACTCTGCTAGCCACCTTCTTCAAAGAACCCAGAGTGAGGGAACCATTCTGATGGGAACAGAGGCAGGAGTGCAGGGGAGAGGGTTTGGCTTGTCTCCTCTCCCAGTCAACAGGTTCATGTAGAGCATCACTACCACATAAGAGAAAGATTTTAACAGATTCAAATTCTTTTCAAGGGAGGCAAAGCAGTGCTTAATGGTTGCAAAAGGCAGTAAAAATAAAGGTATGTATTTAAGAGGAAATCAAGCTTGGAAAGCTGCAACTGGTCTTTGTTTTTATTTTTTCTAAAATAAAAGTAGCTTTATGAACTTCAAAGGAAGCTGGTTGTGATATCTCTGTATCATTCACTTGGCTAATAAGAACAACTGAAAAACCTCATATAAATTGTCTCCTTACAGGATGAAAGCCAAGAGCTGCTTCTTTCAGTCAGCTCAGGAGTGTCTGTGTGGCTCTATGCAAAGCAAGCTCAGCCTGAGGTGATGAGGTCAACTTGCTCTCAATGGCTGGGGATCTCTGAAGGTCAGCTAAAGAACTATTTTGCCTTGTAGATAAATAAGCCAAAATTGGAGGCTGAAATATTCATATTCACAGTAAATGTAATAATGAAAAAGAATGAACCACAGAACTAACTCTAGCATTAGTGTCTTATGAATCAAGATCAAGTGTCGTTCTAAAAAAATATATTCACCAGTTCAAGCAAGAATTGTTATTTCAAGCAAATTCAGTGGTTCAACTCATGCAGGATTTTGCCTCAATGATCACAATGGTCACTCCAGTCTCACAACTTACAAAAACCTAACATGATATTTTGCCCATCTCAAGCACAACTTCTCTTCCTACCTCCCTAATTCTCAGAACTTACCTACATGGAATATTTACACCTGTGCAAATAAAATTTCACTTCTGTTAAAAGATATCTGCAAGCACGTGGTTAGAATTTTCCCATTGAGGTAGCTGGTAAGTTGCTTCAACACTTTCACACCAAAGAAAACAAATGTAAATCACACTACAGCAAGTTGCATCACAGGAAGGCATGAAGAATACAAATCAAACACTTAAAAAAACCAAACCAAACCACCACCTTTTAAAAGTCAGTCTCTTGAATCCAAGGGGATAATGGTCTGTTGGTTTATTTTAAGTGCTTGATGATGATGTTACTGGAGATGTGTGGAAGCTGCACAGGCATACAGACACAGCATTAAAAAAAACACACAATCACATGGACTCAAAAAGCCACATAAATATCTAGGTTGATGCCCAGTAGTGATACTGAAAGGCTGGAATCCTTTCATCTGGTTCCTGTCAGCACTCAGCAAGTGGGATCAAATGTGAAAAAAAAAAAAGGAAAAAAAAATAAAGGAAAGGGGGGATAGAGATTAATGTTCTTGAAGATTCATGACTTTCAAGTCAGGGAAGGAAAATGCCTCAGGTGCACATATCCCTTCACAAGCAGGCATGAAAGGAACACCACTGGGGAGAGGGAGAGGGACAGCTGGGTACCACAGGGCAGCTCAGAGCCACAGGAGCCCCACATTGTCTCCAATTGTTATGAAAATCCTGGGTCAAGATCAGAGGCAAATAATTTGCATGGAAAATTGAGCCTGTTCTGATCTTCATCTCTTCAGAGGCTTCAATGTGGATTTTTAATTTAGAAAATAGTAGAAAATGGCCCTGTGTGCTTGATGATAGACGGCAATTAGTGTTTATTAACAAAACATGCTTTGGTGCAACTCTGAACAGTCCCTCTCCAGAGAGGAAGGAGGAAGTCATGAGCTGCTTTCTGTGTATATGGCTGATGTTTTGATGGTGGCTTGGTTTACAAAGATTTTTGGGTTGTCTATGCCTAACATACAACAACCTTTGGAGTGGATGAAGGCTGAGGCTGTACCAGGCTGACTAGCCTAACTCTGAGACTGACTTTTCGTAAGATAAAACATTTTCTAGGCTGAAAACCTGGGTCTAGATGAGACTAACACAAAATCTCAAGCTTCCTCTATGACAGGGTAGTGGATTTCAACCTAGCCAAAGGCACACAGATATACTTTCAACTAGACAAATCCCGCAGGGATGAAAATAGTTTCCACTTTTGAGTTTGACATACAAAGTCTGTTTCTCCATAGCCTTTCCTGAGTATCACTCAAAGGTTACACTTCATTTCAATAAAGATCACACAGATTATTTTAGCCACCCTGCACCAGTCATATTGCTGAGTTACATGGGATGCAGAGTCTGGAAAATAAGCTGTCCAGATCCTCTCAGCAGATCTAGAAACAAGAATCTCTGCCTCCCGCTTCAGGCAGCCTGTTCACATCTGAATTCTCACAAGGCCAGAGTAGGGTGGTACAATAATCAGCATTTTCCCAGACTGAACGCCAGGTGTCATTACAGGCCTGCCTGATAAATGGTGCATTCAGTCCTTTAAACATCCTTTTGGGTTGCCAAGACTAGACTCCAGTCCCATAAACACTTTATCACGAGCAGGAAAAGCAGAAGAAGGGAATGGTACTGAGTTGCCACAGCATTTCCCCTTGAGATGGAAAAGAACAGAGAAGCTAGAAGGGCAAAACAACTTTTAAGACAAGGCTTTAAATGGGAACATGCCCTTGAAATCAGAAAGCAGGTAAAAAGGGAGGCAGGTTAGTAAGATGAAATAGAAAATGGCACATACCCTGGAGTGTCTGTCAGCTTCTAGCTGGCCCTGATTCCCAAACCCAGTCTGGCAATGACTGTTCCCTACTCTCACATATTCCAGGACAGTTGGGAAGGTCTCTATGGCCCACATGCAGAAATGGAAGTAAAAAAATATCAAGGTTGAGCACTTGGCTGTGCTAACAACTTATTCAATGACCTCCAGTAAGTCACCTAACCTGTTGGCTCTGCACTGCTTTTCAGGGTGTTAAAAAGTTTGTTATTAATGATGTGTCAAAATGAGAATGGGGTAGGAAGCTGGAAACAAAAATAGTTCATTTAAATTAATCAGCTTGATTAAGTTCTTGCCAGTGACATTTCAAAGACCCTGTGTGATACTGCAGGAGAAAGAGAGCAAAAGCTATTGCAGACTGTGCAGTAATTCAGGTGCTCACCCAGAGTGGAGAAGTCCTGTCCCCCAACTTCCTTCTGTCCTTCCACTAACATGCTGGCACACTCCCAGCTCCTACTGGGATGCTCAGCACATGAAGTCCTACAGCCACTGTTGTTCTCATCCATTAAAGCCCAGCTGGAGCCAGGTACCAGAGGTTTGGCCTTTAGAGTATTCAGTAACACCGGCCACTTTGCACTCACCTTATGTGAGCCAACAGTATTTTTAGTCCTCAGCTGAATGATGGCAAGCTGGGAAGCTCCCATGGCTAACAGTCTCACACCCTGCAGAGGCTAGGCCATGTTCCCAATGACCCTGGCAAACCCCAGGGTAATATCCTCAGGGGCTATTCTCCTTTGTCTCATGTGCCTGCTTTCAGAACTGCTCAGAAAAGACCCCATGGACGAGTCAGGCCAGGATCCAGTTAGATCCCCAAGGGCTTTTTGCCTTTTCCTGTTTATCCTTCAAGACATGGTGCACTGGAGACTGCAGGGAGTTCATTAGCTGATCAACTGACCTGCAGATACAAGGAGCTGCTTAATTAGTAGGTCTAAAGGAACATAAGGGGGATGTGCGTCACTCCCAAGAGAGTGACACAAAGACAACAGCTGCCTGAAACATTTTTTCCTTTCCTATTTAGAGAGTTCTTTAAATACATGGCTTTTTACTCTCTGCTAATTAAAAACAGCAGTTCAAGCTTGCATTGATCCTTCAGTACAAGAGCTTGTATGTTCAAGCTCATGGCAACAACAAAAGGCAGGAGCATAAAACCCCAGTGATTTTGTGGAGTTTATGCTCCTTGTCTTCACCTCACAGAACTCCTAATTCTTCTGTAAGTGTTTTTTACTTGTTCTCAAAGCAGGTCACTGCTGCACACGCCCTTCAAAGACAGCACAGACAGATATAAACGGACTTTGCTATGGGATCAGAACCACAGTTTATTGGCTCCTAGGCCAGTCCTCATCTAGTTCTGTCCCAAAGAGAAAGGATGGTGATTAGGGCAATTGTCCTAGGTAAACCACAGAGGACAGTGAGTGTCTACTCACTCAGGACACCGAGGGCACTACTATAGGATACTACTACACTTGCACTATACTTCTAAACTATACTGCTATACATGCACTGTACTTCTAAACATCATATCTGGCTGCAGCCAGTCCAGAAAACAACATGTTCTTTCTATTGTAAAGTCCTTGAAATACAGAACAACTCATCCAGATTGGACCAGATCCATACAATTTTGTGATGTGCCATCACCTGAGTTTCTGCCTCTCTGGAACATTTCTGTCCTCACTTAGCTCAGTATGGGTCTAACAGTGACAACAGTTTCCCCACTGCACTGTTCAGTATTTCTTACTGCCCAAATTTAGGCTGACAGAGGCCTTAGTGTGGAGCCTGAGCACTAGGGATTTTGTTTTTAAACTCTCAAGAACATGCACAAGGCAGGAGAGAGTCAGAGTCTATTTCAGGAAGGTGTTTGTGGCAGTCAGGCTAAAATTAGACCATTTGTTCCTAAAAAGACTGTGTCGAATGACAAGCATTTGGCAAGAGGCTCTTCAGTTGGGAATGTGACACAGGAAGCGCTTACACGGCTGTTGGCAGTGATGTCACCTGGCTGCCCAACGGTGCTGTGCTGCGGGGTCCTGGGAAGCTCCGAGAGCGAGCACTGGAACTTGTTCAAGCCACTCTGTATCTGCAGGCGGCTGAGTGCAGAGCAGGGCGCGAGGCAGAAGTGTCGACAGGCTCCACCGCTTAACGCTCCCAGATAAGGGAATCTGTAGCCACGACAGAGAACTGTTATTCTTGCACTATTTGTGATGGGCTCTTCAGCGAAGTATCAGTCTCCTCTTCCTGTCATGCTCCCCTCCTCTTGCTGCTCCAAGAATTCCTGCCTTCTGAACTTTCTGCCTTCCACACATGGCTCACCAACACTTGTGCTTAGCAGCCTCAGGCTGGCAGGATCATTAGGGAACAAATCAGTGGGCACTGGGCCTAGAAGCTCAGCCTGGAGGGACGGGACGTTTTGTTGTCTCAATGAAGGTACTTGCTTTGAAGCTAAGTTAAGGGGTACCAAATCAAGCTCTCAGACCTGTATAAGCAGGGATCTGTTCTGAGGTTTAAAGTACAGTAGTATCATGATTAGGGATGTGCAAAAAATAGCTCTGGAAAGCCACACTGTTACAGTTAGGAGGTATAGAAGTTTTAAATGCAGCCTCACTCTTTCAGTAGAAGCTTTTCTGATCATCAGGCAATTACTGAGTATCCACAAAAGCTCTCATTCATTCTTACCTCTACGATTGCAAAGCTGCACAGACAACAACCTAGTTTCATAACACCCACATGAGACAGGGGAGCATCATACACACTTTGTGCAGGAGAGAAATAGAGAGACAAACAGTTGCTTAGACTGCAGGAAAGATCACAGAAGTGATGTACATTTATTTTCACTTTGCAAAGCAATACTTTAATCACTGGCCAATCTTGTGTCCTCTGCAACTTCAGAACAAAAGACCCAAAGCAGCAAAGTCTTAGTCTAAATCATCCTGCTCACAACACTTGACACAAGGAAACAAGAAGAGAGATGTGCTACAGCAATTTGGAGAATAGATTATTTACAAAACCAGCAGCAAGACAGCATCAGATCTGTCTGTGAGTCAGGTTGGTTTGTACTGTAATTAAGGCCTCCTGTGCTTTGGGCAAAATGAGACTGACATGACCCAGTCTAAAGGTTTGTCTTGGCTCTGACTTCAGTGATAAGCTCCATGGCTGTTGGAACCTTGGACAAAAACAAGCCCTCAGCTTTGTAACCCACTGAGCAAGACCTCAGAGATAATTTACCTTACAAACCTCTCAAACTTATCCTCTTTGGTTTTTTTTTTTTTGTTTTTTTTTGTTTGTTTGTTTGTTTTTTGTTGTTTGTTTTTTGTTTGTTTTTTGTTTTTTATAACTGACTAATCCCCTTCTGGCTTACATCAGTTAAAAAATAGTTGAAGCTATTCAGTTTATGAACCAATACTTAAAATAATTTATTTTTGCAAAAATAATTAAATTTTCTAGAAAATGTAGGTTGCTGTTTTTCTTCTATTACCACCGTCCTTCCCTTCCACCCCTCCCAAAACAGCCATAGCTATTAATATACATATGTGTATTTTCTCACTGGTAGTTTTGATGTGTCTGGAGGGAATTATTGTTCTAGCTGTGATGAGAGATTGGGTCTCAGAATTCATTTTAAGCCTCCTAGAGTTAAAGAAAGGTCAGATTCACAGCAGTCTAGCTGTTCAGGCTCATATCCCCTTTACTCCTTACTGTCTAAGGGCAGCGCAGATTTATTAGCATGTCATCTAGTGGATTTGCACTCTAGTTCACCTCTACCTCTCACAAGCCATCTCTCTACACTAAAATATCATCATGTGCTAAAGTGTCAAAGATCTCCTGGTTCTATTACACTTGTCAGGTGCATCTGACCTGTCTAGGCTAAGGAATGTTGCTGTATCACATCCCTTCTCTCCTCCATTCATTCTTCCCATGGCCAATATTTTAGGACTTCTTGGTCATTTCCTGATCTGCTCTGGCCTGAGATATGATGTCATGGCTCACAATGGCCTTCACACTTCAACACTAGGCAAAAAATGTGCTGTTATCCTCAGGGAGGTGACATGGTAAAACAAATCCTCTTGGTTAAACAATGCAGAAGGTATGTGAAGAATCTCCAGTGGGCAAGGGATGCCAAAAGCTTTCTCTGTCTCCAAAGTTTTGTGGCATCTATCAGCTGTGCAAAGAGAAGCCACACTAGTGTGTTGGTTTTAACTAAACACAGTTAAGGGTTTACAGCATAGACACCTGTTTACAGGATAGGGTTTTTCAAATACAGGGTTTAAGTGCTCAAATTAAGACTCTTTGGAGGATTCTCACACGTTTCAGAAAGCACTCAAGCACTATTTCCTGTAAAAAGGACTAGTAATATGTCCAACCTGGACAGATCACATGGCTGTATTCTTACCCTACCTCTCCATTACTGCTTACTATTACAGAACCTTCCCATCCAGCTTTCAAAACAGAGCAGAGCCCAGTCCTGGGAGAGAGAGTGAGTGGATACACAGAACAACTTGTTCCCAGATCAGGAAGTTCAGATAGACGCGGATCAGACTTACTGTTGAACATCCTACTCACTGCAATGTGGCACAGCAATGTAACCAGAGTATTAAAGATCAGGCTTAAAGGTGGCATCTAGGGCCCCCTTTTAACAGGCCACAGAGCTAAGTCACTGGTAAGAAAGCAAGTCCAACTTTTTCTATAACCTACCAGGCGTGCACAGACATACTGCACAACCCCTCTGCATGCAGATGCTACTCAAGCCTGACCACTCCATCAAGTGCAAGCAAACTGTGTAGAAATGCTATTTGCTGACTTGCACACATGAAGTGCCTGTGCTCACATGGAGCTGTAAGCCAATTTTTTTTTTTATTTGTGCAAATGGCTAAAGCCTTCCCTGCATCAACAGAACTGTGTCATTTATGAGAGTAAAGAATTTAACTCCATATAGCTTGAAAATCCTGTAAGGTCTTGACTGAAATGTTTACAGGGAGGGAGAACTGAAGCTGTACCCATCAACAGCGACCAGTCTCATGGATTCTCAAGCTGGCTGACAGTTATATTAACTGAAATAGTAACCTTAACTCTCCAGTCACTTAGTGAACAGATGATCCCTCCAGCTTGGTGAAAAAATCCTGTTCATTTCCCCATCCACAGAAGACCATTGGAAGTGTGGGTATGATACAACTTGCTTTTACAAGGAGCACTCTTTTGTGAGCTAAAGCTCACATCATACAAGTAGTAGGAAACCTTTGAATTCCATAGAGTCCTCATCCTGAAGCCAGGTTTAAACTGTTTTTGCAGTGATTAAACTATTTTGGTTAGAGGAATGATTCTTTTACCCATTGGCATAGCCCCAAGGGTTTCAGCTTTCTAGCAGCATTCAGTTGTGTTACACAACTATCTTTTCTCCCTGTAAATTAATTAAATTAAATCCTGTAATTCCAGAATAACTGTCCAGCCCACAGCCACTAAACATTTGATTCAAAATTAACTTTTACAGAGAGAGACAGACTGTAAGTAACTTGGAGTGAAATAATTCCTTTCCTCAGCATCCACAGGCAGATTTAACTGCCTTCCCCCAGTCTCTGTCACTTCAGACAGAGCATTCGGTGTTTGCATTCACACGAGGAAGCAGCCTTGGTACAGTACATCCCCTAACACTGCAAGCCCTGACATGTAGCTAGTCCGTCAATTTCTGCTTTGTCCAGACAGCAGTGGCTAGGCAGTGCATCCCAAGGGGAAGTGGCTGAGTCCAAAGAAACTTCAGGGTGACAATAGTCAGTGACAAATCTCTTCCAACCCACAATATTTCCTCTAGCCACCTCAATGTCACCACAAGGGCACATAGAGCAGTGCAGCCCCTGGGGACTCTGTAGATGAAGGCACAAGGCCTGATACCCCTGTGCTGAGGCTTTGTAGCAAGTGACCAGTGGGAAAGGCAGGACCATGGGGTGCCTAATGTGACAGGGGAGGTGTGAATGTGGCACTGACAGTGGAGTTTATCTCAAGCATGAACACAGGCTCCAGCCCTGTAGCCTGAGCACCTTATCACAGCATTAGAAGTGTTAGTTTTTGAAACGCTATTCACCCATCTCGCTGTGCTGACAAGCAACAGCTAAAATACCCTGCCTCTCTGGTCCATGGCCATGCCATCCTCCACCACAAAAGGATGCAGCTATTTCCAGCAGCTTGGCAAACACAGTGAGTATTTTCTGGGAAAACAAAGAAGGGTTGTCAAATCAAGAACAGTGGGTGATAAGAGTCACCATAGCTACACTGAGTTGCTAAGAAAGAGCAGCTTAGCTAAGCTCTGGATGAGGCTGCATTCCTCTCACTGCAGCTCACCCACCCCAGGCAGGAAGGAGCTTTTTTTCCTGCTCACACCTAGCCTAATGTGCATCCATACGGACTTACAGGATGGTTTCCCTGCCACAACCAACTGCTTGCCACACTGTGACATGAAGGATTTGTCTTCTAATCCTAGTGAGCAAGCACGGGCACATGCAAGTATCCAGTTGTGCCTGAACTGATGAGAGGCACTGATGAAGAGGACTGTAAATGCAAGCAGGAGGAAAAACAATACACACATTGGTTCTCTGCCAAACAAAAATCAGGATAGTTTACCCCACTGTTCTCAAAAAGTAGGGATCTACCTACACAGCTCTCTAATCAAGGCAAGTCCATGGGTCTGAGATGTGTCAAAACTAATGGACAATTGGGGTCCTGCTCTGGGAGTATAAAATTGAGGTTGTGCACAGTGCCACTCTCACAGGCCAAAGAAAATCTAAAGAGTGTTTAGTGGAGGGCAGGCTTTATGTAATAGCTACATTTTTAGTTAGTCAAGTTATTCTTAGGTTCATCACCAGACTGTTAGGGGAGGGAGAGGGGAAGTAAACAACCAGAGCAACTTCTAGGACAGGTGCCATTTCATTCCTGTAGCTGTCTAGCCATTTCTAGAAATGGCTTCTCCTTCTGCACACTCTACACTGACAAATGGCATGCAGCAATAAATAGCACAATGGGACAGTGTGACCGCTTGCCCCTTTATTTGGCTTCTTGGCTAGCAAACCTTCTAGATCAATGGGTGCTGTTGACACTGCTCCAAACTATTCCAGGATGCACTAGGTTACAAAGAAAAACCTGGCAAATGTTTCCCCAGACAAAACACTTAAGAAATATCCTCCACACACCCATCTCTTCCTATAGAAACTTAAATTCTGCAAAATCTATGATAAGAGTCCAGATCAACACATCTAACAGTGGATATAAACTTAGCCACCCACCAGAACATCTGACACTTTGCTGTACACACTAATTTTTATATATCATGCACACTCATTCATATATCACACACATACCACGTGCCTTCCCAAGACATAACCACTCACACATTCTTAGGTGGCTACTAGAGTCTAAAGCCTGAAAAAGAGCCACTCAGTCCCTTCTGGTACTGTACATACCATCTTCTTGAATCAAAGATTGAAGTGGTCATTTACCAAAACCTCTCATGGTGTCTGATCTGTTTGGGTTTTTTTTTTTTAAACTAGAACTTGTTCTAAGCAAACTTGGAGGCATATTCTGTGTTCACCAGGAGAGGTCACCACACACCTCAGTAACGACAAAGGCAGCCAACTCGAAGTAGAGGCTAGGTGGGGTCTCACTGGAGTGACCTTCTAGTTTTACTGGCAAAATCTCTCTCAGCACAAAACAATCAGGGATATGTAATGTCCATGCTGCCCAGGAACGGTTCTGTTCTTCCTCCTATCAGATGTTATGAATTGCAGAGTAATGTAGCAGCCTTTCTGCTTTCAGTTGCTTATTAGCTGCATTCTTCACTATAAAATTTTACAAACTGAGGCCTGGCCTAGCTCCCACTAAAAGTCCAATCTTTCTATAATAAGGCAATAATAGGTAGACCAATTAGATCTCAATTAAAATACCAAAGGTACCTAATACAACACAGGAAATTAAGGACTCGGATTCTGAACAGTTCAGTGCAAGACCAGTCTAAGAATTTCTGAGGACTAAGTTAGAGAGCAGAGCGAAGCACAACTGGCTGCCACAGGACAAAAAAGACCTATATGGTTTAAAACCATGCACAGCTAATCCATGTTTGCAGTTGCAGTGTGAATACCTACACCTTGCCTGTGTAGACATTCCCATCTTTCCAAAACAACTAGCCAGCAAGATGCTACAGATGAAGCTCAGTCAAAACTATAGTTTCAGGTGAGGATTTGTGGAATATGAGTACTTCTTTAAGCCTCTGCTTCTCAGCAGTCACTGACCAAAAGTCTTGTGCCATTGTTCCAAACACCTCAGCTTGTTTCCTGTTTGTTTCAGGATCCATTTTAGTAGTTTCTCCAAAATTCCTGAATTTGTTTCAGCTGATCCTACAACATTTGCCTAGCCTTCACTCCCCGCTTACTTCTCACGTCTAATACAAAACCCCTCCTTTCTCCCCATCATTCTACTCCCTAGAATCTTCTCCTAGTACTACAGCCTGTAAAAGCCGTCTGTGTTTTTCATACCAGCTCTACAGCAGTTTCACATCTCATTTGTTTTACACTGCTCTACAACTATTATTTGCATCTATAACTTGATCCATTCCCTCTCCACGTTTTCCTTTGAGAGCTGAAGATACCAATTGCTGAAGAGAGCTGAACCACAGGCAGTGGGACTCTGTGTGCTCAAAGTACCTTGAGAAAAGCAGCTTGCCTCTAGATGTCAAAAGAAATTACAGCAAAATTGTTATAAGCATCAGCAAGACTAGCACAGAGCAAAGTCAGGGACCTTGAGTATCAAACCACACAGCAGGACCACTGAACCTAAAAATGCCTTCATGCATGAAGAAAAAGCTCCTTTGGGAAATGAATCATTGAAAAGGGGGCCAGGAACACCCACCAGTGAATCAGATGCTGCACTTCTCCCCCTAATGCCATCCAAGTGCCAGCACTGGGGATAATGAGAGAAAGCAGACTGATCTTGGCTGCTACAGGCCAGATACAGAAGTCCCATATGGCTTCTTTGTTTCCACCCCAGCTGCGGCAGAGATCAGAATTAGGCCCAGCTCCTCTCCCAGCAAGCAGCAGTGAGGCACAGAGCACAGAGACAGCCATTTGACTAGCACTGAGCACAACCTCCAGCTCTTTCATCCGGTCCCTCACTGCTGCTTCCCTGCTGGGCTTCATCAGCATCAGCAGAATGTAATAAATGTGCCTGACAAACACAAAATTAAAATTTTGCCATCAAAATCCAATGCTCCAGAACCACCTACAACCTGCTATTAAACACCAGCCTGCTGCCCTCCTTGTCTTGGGTGGCCTAGGCCCCTTCTTGTCCCAAAGGGCTAGAGAGGAAAATATCCCCTTCTCCATCCCTGTCAAAAAGATCAGCCAGCATTAGAGAGAGCAGAACAGATCAGGCAAAGGCTAAAGGCCTTCTCTTGGGACCCTAGAGAAGAGTGATGACAGCACTGACTCTATCCTCTTACTGGCCTTTACAGTCCCACAGAAAGTGCTGTTGGACAGAGGAGAGAGGAAACGTGTGCAGTGGGCCACTCTGGGATCACCAGCCTGTAAGGAAAGTCCCTTCTGAGTCACCTGAGAGTGAAGGTTTGGTTTATTCCCCA
Organism: Antrostomus carolinensis; assembly: GCF_000700745.2. Classification (NCBI taxonomy): domain Eukaryota; kingdom Metazoa; phylum Chordata; class Aves; order Caprimulgiformes; family Caprimulgidae; genus Antrostomus; species Antrostomus carolinensis. The sequence goes on along the minus strand of NW_010309959.1, from coordinate 8,828 downwards.
CGGATGGGCTATCACAGGCACTAGGAGATCAGAGTTTCTTCCAGTACACACTCCCAGCCCTCCCTGAGGTAGGGACCAAATTCTCCTTTGGATTGTGCTGGTGCAGATCCAGTGGACACATTCCAGCTCTGCACCAGGTAAGTGAGCTCAACAGTCCCTGTGCCAAGTCCCTTTTCTTTAAGGAGAACTGCTGCTGCAGATGCCCCTGTGCCCCCTCCTGCAGCAGGGCCTTGCTGTTAGCACATAACCTAAGATGAAGGCAATGAAGTGCCAGAAGAGCAAGCAAAGCACCTGCAGCTGGGTAATTACCAGCCAAGCCTGGGCTCCTGATGATGCTGCACTGAACCCTGCCTCAGCTCAGCCATTGGACCAGTCAGGAGAGGGCAAGGGAGGGGGACAACCAGACAAATGCTCGGATACCACAGCTAAATGTTAATGTCTCATAATGAGGGGCCCTCGGTGCCAGCTTCCGTCAAGGACTTGGTGGTCCCACTTTGACGAAAGCGCTACAAACACGTCACTGCCCTTTCAGGCAGCTGCAGTGAGCCAGGAAGTGCTGGCCTGAGCATCTGGGAGGGAGGGGGAGGCTGAAAGGGGTCACTGAGCGAGGAAATAGGAGGATAATGAGTTACTGCGGCAGTGCTCTAACGGTACCTATCTAGGCATGCCACATGCTGTCAACTTCAGAGCTCAGCTTCCTCACAGCAGCCTGTAGAGATGAGGCAGACATAGCCCCAGAGGAATAGTTTGCCCTGACCCTACTCTTCTAATAAGAAATAAGATCTCTGCTGGTACAGGAGAAATATCTCAGTAAGCTGGGAAATAATTAACTATTGGAGATGAGCCCTGCAACTTGCCATATTTTTAGGACTTGGATTTCCCTTCTCCAAATCATGCTCTTTCATCTCGTAGCTTGCTAATGCCATATTATGATGTTAGGTAACAACACTTTGTTCTTACACAGTGTGTTTCATGACACCCCTGTCCCTCTGATTTGGTACTTCATGGTGACAAAGGAGCCAGGTGAATGTGTAGTGGATATAATCTGCTTCCTGTCTCACTTCATATTTCTCTCACAATTATTTTTCTCTGGATGGAAAGGAAAGGTTTAGCAGTCAACCCAAAGAACAGAGCTAAGCAAATTGACCTATGTAAGTGGCACAATGACACCAGGCTGCAGGGACCTTCAGATTCACAGCAACAGAATGATGCTGCATTGCCCAAGTGTAAAATGCTCCTTTTATTCACCATCAGAAAAGAGAACTACTTCCTCCCTCCTCCTCCTGGGAGAATGAAAATCAGATCAGAACCTCAAACCAATCCTTGCACTGGCAGGAACTCAAAAGGTAGACTTGGGAGGGGTTGGAGGAAGATATAAAGGCTGGTAGCTGGAGACACAGAGCAACACTGAACTGGAGAGACTCAGGAGGAATCAGAGATACCAAAACATGAAGATGAACCTGAAACTTCTTTTTTGCCCTGGATTCCTTCTGCTGCTTATTGTCAGTCAAAACCAGGCAAGGGCCAGGCCCATTTCCAGCTTACAGGTAAGTGGCTGGCTGCTCAATAGAACTGAAAGAAGCTCATGCTTCTTTAGGACTTAGACACTTCAGATTAGCTTTGTTTCTTCCAATCCCAGCTAAAGCAATAGGAGACACTCAGAAATCATGATAGCAAGAATCCTGAGGTGGGCAGAGTTATTAAATGGAGGGAAACTAAAATAATCAATTACTGGATTTAAATTTCTAATCATGAGGCAATTAAAAGGAATTTTTTTTTTCCTGCAGGGTCGATTTGGAGATTGCAGATTTAGGGTCATCCTGTAACTGAGTGAAGCAATAAACTTTCAGAGCAAAAGGAATTTTTCTGGAAGGATTCCTATCTAGAGTCCCAGAGCCCCTTCAGGGTTCCTTCCTGAAGCCCCTGGTTTAAGCTGAGAAAGGAATTAATGGGTTGTACCCACATGATCTCCTGCTCAGCTCAGTACTGCAGTAATGCAGTCCCTGCCTGCAAGTCCCAGAGGCAGAACATAAGAAAAAGAGAAAGTGTGTGTGTGTGTGTGTGTGTGTGTGTGTACGTGTGTATTTGTGTGCACAGGAATTTCAAGTCATTGGGAAAACACATTTCAGCTATCTAACTAGGGATCTAGTATTCCCAAATATTAAATGACCTCCTAGTCTGTAAAGAAATTTATAATTCTTCTAGCATCAATTTCAGCATGCTACCTGTCATTGCATGGCTTCTCTTATTATTCCAAGGTATCAATCATTTTTGTCTTGTTCCTTATTCACTCTTCACCAAGCCTCTTCCATCATCTTTCACAATTTATCCCACACCCTAGATCCCCAGCGCCAGGAAAGACTTAACTGGCAGTATGTCAACTCAGAACTATAGAATATAATAACAGCATAGAGCCTCAGAGAATTTTGAGAGAGCACACAGTGTCAGCTCAGAGCAGCTTGGTGAGCCAGGAGAAACCAAAGACAACCATCATCAGCTTCAGAAATTACTTCAGTACTTTCAGCTTTTTGTTTGAAATAAGCATCTCCAAACCTGGCACTGAGCATGGCTTATACAAAAACAATAACTGAGTTCCCAGAACCCCTCCTTTTTCTCCTCTCCTCTCTCTCCACCATCTACCTTTCCCTTTTTTCAGAGTCTGTCCAAACTGCTGGAAGAGGACCTGGAGCTTCCCCTGGTCTCAGAGGAGAGGGACCATGAGCAAGATGAAATAATCCCAACAGGTGCCTTTGATCAGCAAGATGCTGAATTCCAGTGGACCCGGAATACCAGGGACCAGCCCGAGAGCATGTCCATGGATGATAGTGCTGTCCAGAGGTTCTTCAGCGACCTCCTAAGTTTACCCCGTAGATACCGAGGTAGAAGCAAAAAGGGCCTCTCCAGGAGCTGTTTTGGTGTCAAGCTGGACAGAATTGGGTCACTGAGTGGACTGGGATGCTAGCTGCTTAATATGGTAAGAGAAAGTCAGAGGCAGATGGTCTGTGTGTTCGTGTATAACTTACATAAGTATGCAGAAGATCAGATTTAATTTAGCTTTAAGGAAACAGTGACTTAAAGTAACTTTTACCCTCCTATAGCAAACACAGTTTACTAATTTTACCCTCTTCAGAATTCACTGCCATCAGATATGTACTTAAAACCTGTGAATGCCACATCTCTGCTTTACCTGCTTTCACTCCTCTCTCCAAGTCAGCTGTATGCATTTCATCTTGACACAGAAGCCAGATCAGAGAGGTTTTCACCAGCTCCCCAGGGATGCTTGTGTCAATCCAAAGAAACTCTGAGCAGAACAGTGGAGCTGAACCTGGCCCTAGAACAGTAAGAAATCAGTTAATTTCCATGCATTAAATCCTGTCCACTTCTCCTTCTTTTACTTATTCCTCTGCTTTCTTGACAGGACTGACTTTGAGGTTTCAATGGACCTGTTGCCTTTCAATGAGATATTCAGCCCTTATTCATATTGGCTCCACCAATCCATCTACTACTACCTGATGTACTGAGCAAATTGCACCCTACCTCTCCCCTGAATTACTTGGCCAATAGAATATACCATTGCTGTACTGCCTATTTGTATCAGAGTAATAATCTGTGAACATCTATCTGAAATTTAATTACAAAAACATTTGTACTGTTTGTGTATTAAATGTATAAATAAACAAGTCTCATTATGTCACATATAATAAACTGTTTCCATAATTTGGTGAATTTGCTTTAAGCCTTTGCTGTGATTCTTTCATGAATCATTCATTTCAGTTTCATTCCTGAAACAGTGCCCAAGTTTGCCCCAGACACAATCCACTAGAATTCAGCATTTCAGAGGGCTGCTTTCTGGTAAAAAGGACTTTTTAGCTGCATTTTTTTTTTTTAAAGACACACAATCAATCAAACAAGCCATTCTTTTTACCAAAAGAACCTGAAATTTAGATATCCCTACCTAAACATAAATGTAACAGGAACAAGGCTGACATAGCCATCTTCACAAAAGTCATCAGAAACCAGGACACAAAGCCCCAAGTCTTTGACCACCACAATTTGAACTAAAAGGGTAGCTCTCTTATCTGACATCGGTAGAAAACTGTTACCCTGCATTTGGATCTGCCACTGACAGAGGAAAACAATTGTTTTTCACTAGTATATCTCTTGTCAAAAAAAAATTGCTGCTACTCTGAAGAAAGTTCAAGGGCACCTACTCTTCCATAGGCAGGTCCAGATAGCACAAAGTATTTTTTCAACATAAAAGCAAAATCAAGATTATATAAAAAAATGTATCTGACCAGTTCTATTTTTTAAGCAAATCAAGTATTCACTGAATCTAACTATGAACAAATCAGAGAACAGCTACTTGGCAAACATCCTGAGCCAAAGGAACTCTGTATGAAGGCTGGTTTGCCAAGATGATGACTGGGCTATCCTGTCACTGATGAGAGCTGAACTCTGCAAGCAGCTCCATGGAAATCTGTAACATCACTCACACAAATGTCCACACCGACAGCCACAAATGAAGGCACAGCCGTTCATTTCCAGCCTTTTGCTCGGGGTGGACAGATGGGCTACACAGTTGTACTCTTCCCATTTTCTTGTCCACAAGACAAATGCTCCTGGAAGAAAGAATTCTGGTAATAAACCTATTCCTCACAGGACCCCTAGATATAAACTGCAACATGGAGCACAAACATCTGTGCAAAGCAAGTTCATCAGCAACCCTCTAGCTGCGTGTGCTCTGAACCTCTGGCAGCTCAGCTCTCATTAGAAAGCCTCTTTGCACAGAGCAGTTAGAGGTCCACTCTCTGGGCCTGCCTCAATTACTTAAACAAACTATGATTTAATTCTGCTCCTTCTAACCACAATTCCCATAGAATGAAGGTGATCCAGGACACATTCAAGAGCTATACAGAGCCAAATTAGAGAAAACTTTGTTCTTCTCTCATGCTATTTTCGATATATAGCTTCTACTCTGAAGCCACAGACTTGCTTTAGGAAGGACATCAGTACGATAAGCCCATAAACATACATTTCAACACTTCAGAACTGATCATCAGAGACCAGAAAGCACAGAATGATTTGTTATTGGAAACACTCTCCCCTTGCAAAGGCTACCAACAGCTTCTCTCTCTATTGTCTTGCCATCTTTTACCCTTTCAATATCTCCTGCACATTTAGAAATTACCATTAATTCTACCTGTCTATGGCTATTCCATCCTCCAGAATCTTTCTCTCCTCAGACCAGTAGTTGCGAGGCTATCAACACAAATCCTGAGCAGAAAATTCAACAACATATCCTGAAGGCTTCCGTAGTTTAACAGTCTTTATTAGGTCTTATGCTGTTTGCTACTTACTCTTTTTAAATTAACTTTGATAACAAAGCAGCAGCAACAGTGAAAATGCCCTAAACAGACACTTCCTGGCAAGGAATTGTCTCATCACTTACACAGGCACCCCTGAATACAAGACCTCGAAGAGCAGATTAGTCCATGTAATTAATTTATTATACTCTGTGTGGCCTTTCCTAAGCAAAACAACAAGAAAATGGAGCATTTCACCAGTCAGAGGAAGAATTAAAGTTGACAATGGAGGATGAAAGAATAAATAAGTTTTCAGCATAATTCACGTATCAATAGACAGGCTACAAATGTCTTAAAACTAATGCTGCTGTCTGAGCAGTGTAAACAGCTTTTCTAGATAGAGAAAAGCCCCATAGACTGCACCATACTTTACAGGCAGATTCTCCTGGAGATCTGCAGCCATGTTAGGCCATACAAATAACACTCTCCCTCACTGCAGCTTCCATCATACAAGGACAGCTGCCCCACACAAGCATGAGCAAAGAGATTTTTGATTCATTATTCTAACTTAACACATCTTCATACAGCCAGGGAGAGATTTTCACTTCTTTCCCTCCAATGCACATATATTTACTTACACTAAGAAGACAAACTTACCTATTTCCTAACCTGCCAGGAAGCAGCTTCCTTAAATAGAGTCCCTCTTGAGGTATGCTAGCCTCGGGGCTGGCCCAGGTGCAACCTATGTGTGGAAAGGTTAATCCACACAGCCCTGGGACATTATGGTGTCAAACAATGAAGAGCTGGTATCTTGTGACAGTTGGTGCTAATGGGGAGATTACAGCCTCCTTCCTAATAATCCTGGGTCTGATAGCTTGCTCCTAGCTCTCAGTAACCCCACGAGCAGGCACATTCTCACAGGTATAAAAGCTTCCTGATGCTGAAATTTCAACACTGAATACACTGAAAATCCAATGAAGGCTAAGTGCTACTGGAGTTTGTTTCCTGACCATTCTCAGCCTGTTTCCAAATTCAGCTACACTAACATAAACTGTGGGTCATTTAAATTATCTGCAGATAAAATAACAGAGGTTAGAGGAGGTTGAAGACTGAGCTGTGAGCACTTGTGAATAGAATCCTACAGCAGATGAATAAGAAATGGATAAGAGCTCCAATTCTACAGAGGCTGAACTAGTAATGTGCCATCCCATCACCTGGCATTTTGTGTGAACATTTTAAAAAGCCACTTTCCAGAAAGCAGGAACAATTTACTTCACATAAAAGGCTCCCTAATTAGATCCCTAGGACTGAAGCCAGGTGTGTTTGTACTTTAGGTAATTTGTTGAGTTCTATTAGCATTTAAATAATCAAAGCTAACCTTTGAAGTTAGCAGGCCAGTCAGATGGGGGAAGCTCATCTCTAGCTGTGTCATTTCCATCTCCACTAAGCAGCAGTGCATGAATTTACAGACTAGGATTACTGAAGTTGCTGAGGAAAAAAACCTGCAATAAAATTACTCCTACACAGAAAGAAGCATACAGATATCTTTCTCAAATGTGTCTGCTTTTGGGGTACCTGTTTATGAGAGATGTTAGGCAGCAATCAAGATTTGGTCTCATCCAAGACTCGAGTTTGCCTAGTTTATTTTTAGAGGGCTAAATTGTATTTATTTCCCTTGGTCATCACATAGATCCTACACACTCCCACTGCTTTATCCCCTTTCCACTCCTGTCTGTCTTTACTACACACAAAATTGAGGATGATGCACATCCTCACCTTAGCTATCTGCTCTTTCTCTGTATCAATAACACTCCCACCTGATGCGAGCTTCCTTCACTCACGTACTGTACCTTCAAAACACACACCTCATTTCTCTGCCAGAGTCTTCTTTGCTGTGATGCTTTAAACAAAACCACTTGCCAACTGTTAAGACTGCTGGATACAGAGATCCTTGTCCCACACCAGCTGATATCTCTAGTTCACTTCCAATCTACGATAAATTATGTCAGCTGTAGGTAGATTTGTGGAACAGAAGGACAAGAAAATGGGGGAAGGAGATGTAAAAGCATAATGTATGTTGTTGCTTGTTCATATAGCACCTAGCAATAATAAGTCCACAACAGCTTGGTTCAAAAGCCTCTGAACTCAGAGGAAAGACTTTGGCTTTGCTGAGCTTTAGGAGAGTCTGTGAAATAGAGGCCCAAGCAGAAACCACCACATATCAGGTGAAATCGGAGAAATGTGAGTGTACTGGCTAAGAAAATGAGAAGGGCAGAAGGCAGAGACTTAGTGTAACTGCTTTAATATTACCCAGGCAGTGACTGAAAAGACCTTGTCTGCTTTTATACCCACAGGATATCATAGGTTCTGCCTTTCATTCTGTAAGGATCTAACAGGGTCATCTTGATTTGCACCCCAGGACCAGTGGAAATTGTACTCATTTATAGTTGAAATTTGCCACTCACACAGGAGAGACGCCAAAAGTTTTAATGAAAGTTAATAAGAAACTGCTGCAAAGCTCTGAGGCAAAATAAGATAAAGTTTCATACAAACAGGCTGCCTGTTATGGTCAACAAAGTGGTAATTCAGACACTTTTATGTGGGGAGCCTAAATCCAAAGATCTACAAAATCTCTTTCTTTGGGCAAGGCCCCTGGGCTTTCTGGAAAGAACATTTGTTCCGTCAGAATTTCTCCCTCCAATCCAAACTGTAGGGGACAGAACACACGATTGCTCACGGGAAAGATGCTGAGAAGGTGCTGACTGATTCACTCCTGTAGCCAAGGCAAGGCTGGAGAGCAAATAATGTTTATAGCAAAGTGGTCAGCTATACCATCACCCAAGGCAGACTAAGGCCACTAAAAGATTACTGCCTCTTAGCTACAGAGGGAAGGGTCTGCCAACAACGCCAGAGGAAGGCAAGAACCATCATTACATGAACTTACAAGGAAGGAAAATCTCCTAACCCCAAATCTCAGGACATGGTCTATTCACATTGCACAAAAATATGCATACAGAGAAGAAAAAGCTTTTGGGAGCTGCTGCAGACAGAAGAAAATTTTCAATTCCCCCTACTTCTCTCCCCCATGGAGGAGAAATGATCCATCCTTCATCTCTTGGAGGGGAAATCAACCCCCTGCTTGGGCCAGCTCACAGCTCCTGCATGCCTGCAGATGTGAGGCAGAGCAAACAGGCAGAAAGTGCAAGGTCCTTTCACTGCATCAACTCCTACCTAACAGTGATGGAGAGTGGAGGGGGAGGAAATCACTGGGAAAATGAGTGCTGCCAGGAGGGGAGGAGATGACTCAGGGCAGTTCTCTCCCTCTGGACGATTTGCTGCACTCAGAGGACCCCCCTCTCCTGGAGGGTCACCTGTGGGGCCAGTTGTAACCAGTTCCCTTATCGAAGCTGGGGGGCAGAGTGTGGCACTCGGGCTCCTGTGGGGATCTGGCAGGAGGCAGCTGAGCTCCCTCCGGGCAGAGAGTGGGGATATAAGGAGAGACATCTATGGGCAAAAGGAGCGACA
>NW_010309958.1:361-3679 GCF_000700745.2 Antrostomus carolinensis | reverse complement strand
TACTGCTGAGGGCAAGGAGGTCTTTGAGGAGGTGCCAGAGAGGACATTGCAGCCTGGAGACATCATGCTCTTCCACTCACGAAACAACTCTGGCCACCTCTTCAGCAGCAGCTTCAAACACATGGTCATCTACTGCGGGGATGGAGAAGTCATACACTTCCAGAGTAAGCACCCGACCCCCAACTCCCATTCGGGACGTGGTGGTGGCCAAAAGGTGGCCGGTGGTGTTGTGGCTGGGCCAAGGGGATGGGCTGCTCTTGGTTTTCCAGACACAAGCAGCAAGATGAGTAATGGTCAGATCAGCAAGGAAGGCTTCGGGGCCATGAAAAGGGGAGGGAGAAATTCCAGATTTACTGGAAAAAAGGTGGGATTGACCTCAAGGACTTCTGTAGCAAAGTCAGAGAGGCCATGAACAGCGAAGCCAGCTACCACCCTAGAAGAAACAACTGCATCCACTTTGCCCTCTACCTCCTGGGCTTGGTGGAATTCTACAAGGAACTGGTGAGCATGAACCTGGGTGTCACAGCTGAGGTGGGATGGCTCCTGCACTCACACTCTACCCTGCATTTAGCATTCTGACCCAGTTCTCCCTGGGGCTGTCCCAAGGGTGGTGGGGACAGCCAAACCCCCTGTACATGGACAGCTTTCTCTTGCAGGTGCAAGTCCAAAATGAAGGAGACAGTTTGGGTGGTGGGGCTGTGAGTATCCCCAGTGTCAGCCTTCGCCAGTAGGGCTGTAGGGTCCCTGGGAGGGCTGTGGGGTCTCCAAAGAGGGCTGGTGTCTCCAGGAGGGGTAAAGTCCCTCGGTGGAATGCAAGGTCCCCAATAAGGCTGCACTCTCCAGGTGAGCTTGGGTCCCCAGGAGAACTGGTGTCTTTAGGAAGGCTGAGGTCTTCAGAAGGGCTGGGGTCCTCAGGAGTACTGGGGTGACTGGGAGATCTGTGGTGTCCCCAGGAGGGATGGGTCACCAAGAGGACTGCAGTTTCCCCAGGAGGGCTGGAGTCCCTAGAGAGGGTTGGGGTACCCAGAGGTTTGGAGAACCACAGGAGGCCTGTGTTGTCCCAAGAAGGCTTGGGTCCCTGGGAGGACTGTGGTGTCCCGAGGAGGGCTGGAGTCTTCGCGATGGCTGGGTCTCCATGAAGACTCTGGGGTCCCAGGGGAGGGCTGAGTCACCAGGAGGGCTGGGGTTCCCAAAGGTGGCTGGCTTCCCCTAAGAGAACTGTGGGGTCCTGAGGAGGGCTGTGTTCCCCAATGAGGACTAGTGTCTTCATGAGAGTTGAGGTCTCTAGTTGGGCATCAGGGTCCCCAGGAGGGCTGTGAAGTCCCCGGGAGGGAGCGAGGAGTCCTCAGGAGCATTGGGGTTTGCAGGGGGCTGGGGTCCCTGGGAGGACTATGAGGTCTCCAGGAGGGCTGTGTCCCCAGAAGGGATGATGTTCCCAGGAGGGCTGTGGGGTCATCAGCAGGGCATTGGGTCCCTGGGAGGGCTGGGATCCCTAAGAGGGCTGCAGGGTCTGGGTGGTCTGGTGGGGGTCCCCAGGAGGGATGGCAGCCCCAAAAGGGGCTGGGGTGCTCAGGAGGGATGGGGTCTCTGTAAGGGCTCTGGTCTCTAAACAGGGTTAGGGTCCCCAGGAATTCTGCAGGGTCCCCAAAGAGGGCTGGGGACTCCAAAGGGGGCTGGCATCTACAGGAGACTTTGGGGTTCCCAGGATGGCTGGGCTCCAGCTGCTAGTGGTGGTGGGGGACCCAACTACATCGGGCAGGAAGGGCAGGGCTGTGAGTCAACGGACTCTCCAAGCCATCTACAGCCCACCAATCCTGGTGTTGCAGATGACCAACCAAACAGAGTGGAGCCGAGAAACTGAGAGAGACATGGAAAGAGAGAGGGGGAAATTCCAGATTTACTGGCAAAAAGGCAGAATTGACCTCAATGATTTCCATAGTAAAGTCAGGGAGACCATGAATAGTGAAGCCAGCTATCACCCTGGCATGAACATCTACGTTCACTTTGCCTTCTACCTCCTGGGCATGGAATTCTCCAAGGTAGTGGTGAGCATGAAACTGGGTGTCACCTTAATTGCGATCGTGAGTGTTATCTGTATCATTATTCTCTTGCTGCTATTAAGTCTATAAATGATTTTAGCCATCAGTATTCTAAGAAGCATTAGCAAATATCGAGCTGCTTAATAAATCGGACGTACCTGAGTAATGCAGAGGTTTGACTGGTTTATCTCCTATTTTATTCTACGTATTCCCACGTTAAACCGTTGGGTGGGAGGAAGGTGGCCGGGAGGAACCAGGGTATTATTCCAACCCAGATCACTCCTCGACAGCCTGAACCTTCACTAGCCCCTCAGGGCAGTTGGGTTCTGACACGAAGAGATCCTGTTTGATTTGTCCTCTTCTCACTTTCACTGTCCATTTCCCAGAAGAAGCTCCTTTCCTTGACGCTGCTGATCAGTGGGTTTATTTATTTGAATTAGAAAGTTAACCCCAGCTTTATGAAGGAGAAAATCTCATCCAGGATTTCCCGGACTTTCTACTGTTTCTTGATTTTGCCTTCAGCCTTTCTTCACTTCTCACAGGCACCAAGAAAGACGTGAGGTTAGGTTTGGCCCCTGGCACCTGGGGCCAACTGGAGTCTCCAGGAGAGCTGTGAGGTCCCCAGGAGATCTGAGACCCCTGTAGGCCTGGGATCACCAGGAGGGCTGTGGAGTCCCAAGAGGGCTGGGATCTCTGGGAGGGCTGGACACCCCAACTTGGCTGGGGTCCCTGGGAGTCCTGTGGGGTCCTCAAAGAGAGTTGGTGTCTCCAGGAGGGGTTGGGTCCCTGGGAGGGATGCAAGGTCCCAACTCCAGGAGAGTTGGGGTCCCGAAGATAACTGGGGTCCTTAGGAAGGCTGGGGTCTTCAGTAGGGCTTTGGGGTGCCCAGGAGGGATGGGTCACCAGGAGGACTGTAGTTTACCCAGGAGGGCTGAGGTCCCCAAAGAGGGCTGAAGTCACCGGAGGTTTGGGGATCCACAGAAGGACTAGGGTGTCCCAAGAAGTGTAGGGTCCCTGGGAGGACTATGGTGTCCCAAGAAGGGCTGGGGTCCTCAGGATTGCTGGGACCCCAGGAAGTCTCTGGGGTCCAAGGGAGGTCTGAGTCACCAGGAAGGCTGGGGTCCCTAAAGAGGACTGGTTTCCCCTGAGAAGACTGTGGGGTCCTGAGGAGGGCTGTGTGTTTCCCAAAAAGCACCAGTGTCTCCATGAGGGCTGGGGTCTCTGGGAGAGCTTTAGGGTCTACAGGAAGGCTGTGGGGTCCCCAGGTGGGTTTGGAGTC
>NW_010309958.1:0-340 GCF_000700745.2 Antrostomus carolinensis | reverse complement strand
CAAACACAACTGGGGTCTCCAGGAGATCTGTGGGGGTCCCCAAGATCTGAGAGCCCAGCAGGGCCAGGAGCTCCAGGAGGACTGGGGTGTCCAGCAGGGCTGGCATCCATGGGGGGGGCGGGGGTCCCCAAAGGGGTCTGGGGTCCCCAGGAGAGCCAGTCTCCAGCTGCCAGTTCTGGTGAGGCACTCAACCACACGGGGCAGGAAGGGCAGGGCAGGGAGTGAGGGGGACATTTTTGTGTGTGTGGTGGGAGCAGGTCCTTTCTCCTTGCTGGAGCTTAATTATTGTGCATTTATTAGGTGATTTATTTATTGTTTTCTGCCTTAAATGTGCCTGTTT
>NW_010309957.1:52977-70221 GCF_000700745.2 Antrostomus carolinensis | reverse complement strand
CCGCTCCCCTTCTCCTCCTCCCCCGGAGGCTGGGAAAGGGGGAAGAGAGATTAACCCCTCGGATTTGTCTCTGGAACCAGGCCAAAGAGAGCAGTCGGATTACAGCCCCGGGAAGAAGAAGGGAGGGAAAGTAGAAAAAAAAAAAAATAATTAAAAAAATCCATCAGCTACTGTTTCCACGCGGGGCGGAATCACGGGGCGTCCCTGCCCTCCCGCTGCGGTCAGGGCACGGCCCGGCCCGGCGCCCCTTCCCCGCCTTCCCGAGCTCACCGTCGGCTCCTCGCCGCCGCCACAGGTTCTAAATTCAATGATCTAACACACAAGGTTGGTACTAAATGGTTAGAGCTTCCGTAAATGAGTACAAATTGCCAAAACGTGAAGGTTCGCCCTAAAATACAGTCCGTAGGAAGCAAATATCAAAGAGGTTTTAAAGACTACACCTGCCTCCTGGCAGTCTGCCTGGCCGTCTTCTTTGACAAGGCGAGTTTAAAGTTAGGAGTTTTTTTGTTTGGTTCGGGTTTTTTTAATGTTGTGTAAGGCACTCATAAAGAGAGAAACTGCTTAAATAAAGCCTAAATTATTCATACATGTTCAGTGGTCCTTATTCTTCTGAACCCTAACAGAATCCTTAGTTTCCTGTAAAACCTCGTTCCATAATTCATATTCAGTAAAGCTCTCTTGCTTTTGTTCTATAACATAGTTTCTCCCTCTACTCATGCTAGTATAGAGCACGTGGAATATGAAGAAATTTGGGAGGTTAGAACAGCTCATAGTTTTAAGATGTCAAAACAAGTAATGACAGCAGTAATTCAGAAAAGCAGGAAGTTTCAGTGTTTGCCCTCATCTTACCTGTTCTCACTGGAATCCTTTAAAAAAGAAAAGAAAAAACAAAGAAAGAAAAAAAGTTCTGGCAGAATCTGTTTCTGTATCATTAATTCAAAAGCCCAGAGCTCTTTCCCAACAAGCACACTGAATATGCTTTAGACCGGTGATGAATTTTAACAGATTAACACGTTTATGAATTAATTTTGGCCACACTTCAAACCAAAGGTTTGCATTTAATAAATGGGACTATATTAGCTTCTCAACTAAAGAAAAAAAAAAAAAAAAAAAACCCAAAACCTCTAATTTTTTAATGCCAGCTACTCTTACATATAGGATCTATACACACTGCAGAATAAAAGCGTCGTTATCACCAAGGGGTAAGTCCCACTCCACCCCTCCTTCCTTGCAAACCATCACCGTCCCATCAGGAAGGAAAGGCAAATCAAGGAAAAGCTGGACTCCACAGTTAACGTTCTGGAATTGTGCTCTACAAAGTTGCCTGACAGGGCAAATGGGGAAAGGGTAACTAATTTCAGATGTGACTAGTAGCTCCACCAAACCCAGCCCACTGGTCATGAATTCATTCAGCCATGGTCTGAATTCAGCATCCAACTGAGCATATATCCTTGCCTCAGCGTACTACACTCTGGCCTTGTGCTGGGGACAAAAAATGGGCCTCCCTTTGCATGCCAATTAAAAAAAAAAGATAGGCAGCAAAAACCTCTCTAATGAAACTACTGGGAGAGAGCCATTTGTAACTCTTTCCCATTGGGGGAATCGGGGAATGTTTTTCCTTTAGGAACAGAACTTTCAAAAATGATAATAAAACAAACTACTGGTTGATGCATTTAACTCAGGCCAAATTAAAACAAATGAAAATGCACACACATCCCCAAATGGGAAACACAAGAACAGAAACCCCAAACCACAGAGTATTCCAAGTTCCTTTAAGAAACTGTACAGTCTCTGCAAATATGTTTTGAAGGCCTTACATGATCTGTTCCATATGGAGTTTGTTTTTCTGCAGTGCTGTGACTAACAGGAAAAATCTTCAAGAAGAGAAGTCTCTTCCTCTCTCTTCATCCTTCTACCTCCTTTTCCCCAATGGGCTGATGATGAGCCAGTCTGGTTTCTGTTTGCTTGTGCTAAAAATAGCGTTCCAGTAAACTGACCAAATACCTCCAGTTTTACGTTGACTGATAGAGTATAATAATTGTTGCAGAAAGAATGATAGAGGTTTAAAGGTCAAGCTTTACAACACTGTAATACAAAACAGTGTATCTGAAGAACCACCCATTTTTGGAGGAATTAGATACATGGACAAACCATGTGAACTCTTATCACTGAAAGTAATCCAGGTGACTATTGGTAAAAGGGCACGAGTGGCAAAGAGACTGCAGGCAGGCGAACCCTTCACCTGGGTATTGCCTGTGCAGCAGGAAGCCTGTGGCACAGGTGAGAGCACTGCGTGCCATGGGGGTTCCCAACCAGCTTGCTCAGTCACCCTTGGCAGCGCTCCTGTGCAAGCGGTTTCCTTACTGCAGCTGGGGATCTGTAACCTAATGTTATTTTCCCCTTTGGGATTTTTCTTTCTTCTACTTTTATCAACTAGTCTTCCAATAGGCTTGTAGATATTTGTACAATATCATGTACATATGATCTCAAACATCATAGCATTTCCTTATGTCACCAGGACTGAATTGCACCAGTCATCGTGTTAATGTTTTCCTCATTTGGCTGTGACTCAGCAAAAGTGTAAGCAATAAAAGCAGAAATCTGTATGCCTTCAGTTTTGCTGACTGATGATGAATTTCAGCATTCACCTGAAGAGAAGCGCAAGTTGATCTGTTCTGAGTTAGAATCTGGGGGAAAAAAAAAAAATCTGTCTCTACAATAGCAGAAAAATGTTACTTGTAGAAACATCCCACACACTTAAAAGACAAAAAGACACATTCAGACTCGATTGTTTCGTGAGGAGTGGGATCTGTAGAAGCGAGCAGCTGCATCCATGTGATGCACAAGGGTAGAAGGCAGGAAAAATGGATGCAATCTTAACCTGGGCACTACCCAGTCAGCCTAAATAAATAATAACAAAAAAAAATCTGCAATGTGTTTCTTGCCTAGCATCCGAATTAATTATTCCACCCACGTTACAATTTAATTGGCAGGCACAGGTACACTCATTTGCTTTGCAAAGCAGTATTATTAAGTGTGGGGTTTTTTAGCGCTATGCCACTGTTTAATAGAACACACACTTTCATGTAGACCAATGCCGAGGAGCACACAGCCATTCCAGTAATTATATGTTCAAGTAAAATCAATAATATCAAATAAAATGCTATCATACTTACTTTATGCCTGGGTCTTGTAGGTATTCAATTACCTCCAAGTTGATGAGATTCCTGTGTGAAAAAAAAGTTGGAAGCATAATTAATTCTTTACAGCAGGAGCTGCTAAAACTTTTAATCACAGATTACAAAGTTTAAAACGTCTTATGCCCAATCTTTCTACAAAGTTTAAATGGAAATACTTTAATTACAAGTTGACTTGTCATCCCACTTGCCTTGGGAAACAAATAGTGCACATAGAGAATGGGTGTAAGATTATGAAGTTTATTGGTTGTAAGTATGAAGACTGTCAACAAAAGAAATACTGTATGGAAGGAATTGACTGAACTTAATCTTTCTAGGGAGAGGGTTTGACTCCTTCTTTGTCTGGGAATGTTTCCATGCAGAAGTAAACATCTTTAAGATCACTCAGTTTTCCACTTAGCAGTATTGCTTGCATCCACCACAAATGCAACTATATTTCATTAAAAAGGCATAGAGACAAGCTGCATTTTTCACAAAATAGACTTCTGGTAAATTCAAAAGCTAGAATAATTATGTTGTCAGCTCAGGTCTCAAATTCCTTACAAGTCTCGGTCCTTAAGCACAACCTCCACTTCATTATGCTTTCTTTGGCATCTGGTAGATAGTAGCCTTCTACACTTCCCATTCGTCCTCCTCCAGGAAGTTTTTATGCTGACTTATTCCTGAAAACAGTTGCATCTACACCCTTACGAACAAAAACCAAGGGCTTATCTTAAATTTTCTTGGGAGTATTTTAGGTTATAAGGCTAAAACCGAGCAGTTAATTTCAAGCTTGTGAGCAAGGACAGCCTTCAGTCACCCTGATCTGGAAGAAAGTCACCACTAGTTCCATACTCCTCATATCAAAGCCACCAGGTAAAGATGAACCATTACATCCCCTGTGGGATGCTTACCCCTTTTTTCTTGACAAAACGCTCAAAATAAGGCCAGAGCAGGATCCCAACCACTCCCTCTTCTTTGTTCAGTTGCTCACGCAGCAGACAGGTTACTGGTCATTCACGAGGTGCTTATTTCTCAAAACTCAGCTGCCTCTTTTTATCTTAAATTGATTATACAGAAAAAAAATGTTGAGAGATGTCACAAAGAGGGCTTTGGTTTGTATGTTTAATTTAGGGGCTGCAAGATCATGCCCTGTAAAAGAGTTTTTTCTTGCTGCATGCTTTGTGGTGAGTCCACATACACAAAAGAGCAGGATCAAATCTGAGGTCTGAAGAACACAATAAAGAGTACGTCAGAATTGCTTTAAGCAGCAACTAGGAGTTACTTTTCAACACTGCTAATAGAGGTTGCTCAGACGGCAGATGAGCTCTTCTGATTACAGGAATCCACTTCAACTTAAAGGAAACTCCTTCAAACATATAACCACTGGTTTCTTCTGGTTCATCTTGGTTATTTTAAGAACTTTTACCACTTAAATGAAAATCTTGCAGTTCTCTACTTTCAGATGTTCCTCTTAAAGCACAATGCTCCACGATAATCAGACTAATTGTTTTAAACTACTAGCTCAGTAACAAGTAATAACCATGCTTTTTTTTTTAGTAATAAACTGAATTCAGCCCCTGGCTAACTGCTCTGAGATCACCAGCCAGTCCCTGGAGTCCCTGTCTCAAGCATGACTGGCCCAAGATTCTCCCTTGCAGTTAGTCTGGTTTGCTGCCATCAGAGAACGACAATCCTGGAGCAGGTGCTTTGCAGGGGCAGTTCTCTGGGCATGGATCAGAAAGGGCAGATTTCAAGAGGGAGCTAATGGGACTGTGATCTCCTTTGCTGTATGGCTGTCTAATGCAGCACACATTCCTCATCACCTAACAGAGAACTGCTGTGCCACCATTCAGCCATCCCAGTCCTCTTCAAAGCTGCATCCCATGCTGTCCTAAGCCACTAGTGCGCCAAAAATCTACCTCGAGGACAGACTTTCCTATGTCTTTGTGAATTCTAGGAGTGGCAAAAGCCAACCAGGTCACAGGCAGTAGGTATAATTTATCACAGCCCTCAGGCAACTTTGAATTACAGTGAACAACTTGCACTCAGCCACTGCAGACTGGTCAGGAGAAGGTGATATATCAGATGCTATCAAGCCAGAACAAAGATTTAACAAACCTGCTCTGGTTTCACTCTGCACATATCTATATGAGTGCAGACAAGGCAGCGGAAAAGGAAGTCCCAAAGCTTTATCAAGAGTTGTAACCATCAAGGCTGTTAACCCCCAAATGAGAACTTGCATTGACCCTGGTCAGTACCTGTCCAGAAGAAGGATGTAAGCCCTGAAATGAAGATCTGTCTTTGACAAAAAGACAGGAAATCTCTCATAGTTTTTCCAGATCTTGCTGCCTATGGTATGGATAGATGCTTTTGATTCTTTAATAACTGCATATAGCAAAGTCAAAATGCAAAGTACTTTAAACAGAAGGGAGAAAAAAGGCAGTACCTCAACCTCAGATAAGGGCAGTTGAGTGCAGAAGAGAGATCTCAGTGAAATAAGGAAGCAAAACAGAAGAAGAGAGTGGGAGAAAAAGCAAAACAACAATAACAACAAACCCTAAAGTGTTATAGTCAGTGGTTTGTTATGATATGTGATGTTAATTCCTTTTATTTCATGTAGAAGGTTAGCATAGATGGCCGGTACAGGAGAACTGCCCAAAATTAAAACCAGAAAACACAACATTTAGAAAAGGCAATATATTACAGCATCTTGTAAATACTTGTTTGTATGACATGGGCTATATTGGTTATTCTGTCTCTGGTCATAAAGAAATTATCTATATAAAAAAACCTGAAATTAGAATGTTAATGTAGCAGAACAAGTTCCTGATAATTCCGAGGCATAACCGAGCACCAGTTTTCAATGTTTTGAAATAAGAGCTCCACCAGTCAAGGAGCCAGCACACTGTATTATTATTGCAGATGCGAGAGTTACCACATAAAGTCACATCAAAAACTGAAGTCTTTGGAAACAGCAGATCGGAGACTCCCAGAGTTCTCAGGGTGTCCCAGAGACAATAATGCCCAGTTTTCAGTGAATACTGTTATCAGATTACTGTGCTAACTCAAGATACAGCAGATGAAATCACCTTCAGAATATCTTTTTCCTAGCTGCACGCAAAGCAACTGATGCAAGAAAGAGACAAAAGTCTGTTCCATTTCCTCAGGCCTTCAACTTTATGATACATGTGCCCCAGGACAGTGTCCCAATATATCACTTTGCCTGAACAAAAAAGCCAATACACACTTACATCTGTTAACTGCCTGTAAATCTAAGCAGCTGTGTTGTGAGTCATTTCAGGACTGGCTAATAATTGAATAAACAATTGTAATTGTGCTCCATGAAACTCCCATGTTTTCTTTCGGTCTTGGCATCTCCTCTCATGAAAGCTGTACAAGTTAGGGTGCAACCACACAAATTCAGTCAGCTATGACAATGTTTACCTAATACCTCTAGTCTACCAACCATCATGAAGCACACCCTGGTTCTGGGCAACTAATAGGAAAAATTTCCAAATATTCCAAATCCAGTGATCAGAAACTTACTTACAGAGTGATATTTTTTAAGGTCCTCATATAACAGTGCCATTTATTATTTATACTACAATAATGCTCACAAGGCACAGTGCCCGATATACTGGATGCAGCACTCGCAGAAGATGAGGTGATCCCTACACCAGAGAATTTACAGTCTAAGTGGTGTTGAGTGGTGTTGTCCTGAACCTTTGAGTAAATGTACCTTAAATTTCAAGTGGAAAGGAGGTCTTTTTTTCTTGATTAGTGGTCTTCAACCTATGGTCTACTGTTAGCAGACCTTGAAAGATAACTGAGAAAAGGAGGTTTACTTTGGTACACTTAGATTCACTTTACAGGGGTCTACAAATTTGAAACAGATTGAAAATACTAATCTAGATGGATTTGTAAACTATGCCATGGAATTTCATTCTTGTTCAGTTATTTGATGGGCTTATAACCACACAACTGGCTAAACAAGAAGAGGCAGTCACCCTGTGAAGTGTACTGAGAGAGACTCTGAAAGGGGGCAACATTCCTGAGCCCCACCGACTTCTGCTGCCTTCCAGCAAAGGACTGCAGACTCATCTGTGCAGACTGAACAGTTAGCAGCAGCAACTGGAAACAAGAGAGAAGGGCCTAGGAGCCAGAAGATCTCACCTTGGTTCTGCAGAGTCTTGGAAAGAATAAAACCAAGCTCTAGGGTCTGTAAAAATATATGGATTTTGCTGGTAGATAAAGTAATTCCTGTTAAACTTTATGAGGTTTATAGGAAAAATTCGTAATGTGAAGATCATCTACTGGTGAGCAGATAGCTTTGCTGCTGTGACTAATTCAGCCTATGATAGTTTGGTCAAGGCTATAAACAAAGTCTCAGGCTGTTTTATTGATGCATATGCTGCTGGAAAAAGCTCTGACACCCCTCCAGCTGCACATTTCTTTTCACCTACAAGACATTTTACTGAAGGTTGCACAAGACTTGTTAGTTTACCTGGGAAAAAAAAAGGCAAGAGTGCTTGACCCTGGAGGCTAAATTTGCTTTGATACCTAACAACTACCTGGTTTGCCATTCCTGGAGGAAGGTCCTTGCAGGTGTGTTTCCCAAAAGATAACCACATCAGTGTTGCACACTGCTGCACAGAGCTCCCCTTAATAAAAGTGTATGTTAATAGGTTAGGAGATATCCTGGAAGAGGAGCAAGTCTAGAAGTGCATGGATATCCAGGGGCGAAACAGAGAGCCCAGGGGTGAGGGTGGTGAGACATTGGCACAGGTTACCCAGAGAAGCTGCAGATGACCCCTCCCTGCAAGTGTTTAAGGCCAGGTTGGATGAGGCTTTGAGCAACCTGGTCTAGTGGAAGGTGTCCCTGCTGATGGCAGGGAGGTTGGAACTAGATGATCTTTAAGGTCCCTTCCAACCCAAGCCATTCTATGATTCTATGATAATAAAGAAAAAAGCAAAAGAAGGCTGGCAAGCCTGTAAATTTGTTTTTTACCTGCAGAGTGAATGTCTGTTTTAACTAAAGCATGTTGTTATGGCCAACAGATACTACAATTATTTTTCTTAATCTTATGGACTGGTATGGCATAAAACTGATTCACTGGAAAGCAATATCTATAGATTTGGACACTGTTATTTGCTTCTTTGTATAAGAACCAGTGAGTCAGGGAGATCTTCCTTTATCTACCATACAGCTGATGTGCATGATAGACAGAGAAACACTTTTTCAGCATGTTTCTCAGAAAGAGGGCCCTTTTGACAGTAGTTAACAAGCAAAGGAACGTCTTTATTTAAATCCACATTAGAGACAGAACATTTGTCGTTTCTACCTTAATCACTTAAACTATGTAAAGTATTCATTTTTTCTACCTTTTTTCTTTTCATTACACAAACCACACTTTTATGCTGCCTTTTTTTTAGGCCCAGGACCATGCGTTTTGACAGAGTGAGTCTATGGACCTTGTTATATGCTTCCACAAAACAAATGAAGCCAAATGCTTGTTAAAGTCAGTTGTTCTTGTCTGGGAAAAAGATTTTACAACTGGAAAAAAAAGAGGGTTGTCCCACAACACCAAGTATCTCGAGCAATCTCTCTCACTCTACAACCTACCTTTTTGTAATCTTTCCCATTTTTAAAATTTTTTGTGGGGAACTTGGACTGATCATGCCTATTCTGTCACTGCAATCATCGACACTCCTGGACAAATTTGTTTGCATAGAAGCAGAACAGAATTTCAGAAGTAACCATGAAAATGGAATAAATGTCATCAGAAAGAAAGAGACCTCAGATTTCATTTAACTTTACCCATCTTGTTTCTTTTGCACGTTAGCAAATATATAGCACCACATATTTCAAAAATAAAATATCAAGTCTAAAAAACACTGTGCTGTAAGCATGTTGTGCTGGAAGCAGGTTTTCCATGTAGGACAAACTTAGTGCAAGAAAGAAGACACTTAAGTATTCTAGCAGGAAGGTACTGATGGAAGAGAAAGAGGCTAAGAAAGGGGAGGAAAAAAAACATCATTTCCAATCTGCCCCTTTCTGGAAGGCTGGCCTTTCCACCTGGGAAGACCTTCCAAAGCAGAAAAAGTAGAAAAAAAAACCCCACAAACAAACAAAAAAAAAAAGAATTCTCAAAAGGGCAATCAGAGAGAGAGCACATACACAAATCCTTCTTTTTGAGTAGACTTTACTGAATATTGCCTCAGCTGTCTGCTGAGCCCTCATGGAAGTACTTTCCTTTTTATTAAAACAAGCAATAAAAACCTTCCACTTCATATTTTGGAGCCAGCAACTCTCCTCAGCGGCAACAGCTTCCAAACCTTTTATCACACAAGCCTCTCCCTGCTCCACACAGACTCTGCACTGAGCTCTGCTTTTGTTTCATGGCAGTGAATCATCTGGCCCCTGAACGTCATGCAGCACTGGAGATGTTCATGTGCTGCATCCTGCCCATTTGCCACCCAACATGACCCCTTCCAGGACTCAGCTCCATGCAGGTTATGTACCTGCCTTGACTGAGATCTTACAGACAACAGCAGGGCTAAGGCAGCGCTGTTCTACATAAAGCCCTTCAGTAATTAATGTGCAGTCACTTGTCAAGTCAATCTCCACCTGAAGGCAGTTTGCAGCAATTCTGGGCTAAAGGGGGATATATACTCATGGTAGATGTGCTTTTTGTGTTTGCTACAGTAGGCTAGTGCTAAATTACAGGCATATATAGAATGAGGTTAATCAGAGGAAAATTCAGAAATTCTTCCATTCGAAGAACACTTTGTTTTTGGACAATGCTGCTAAAACAAGTAGTAAAAGGAAATTAAAATTAGCCCTGAATATTTCTCTCAAGAAAAGAGGTTCCTTCCAAAATTCCAGTGAAAATTGGCTTTGACCTGGCAGATTTATGAGGCTTTGAAACTTTCAGTTGGAGCCTAAGCAATAGTTTGTTTTGTGTTTAGAATAATAATACTCCTTAACTGAGGCAAAGAGGGGCGGTGACACCACTATTTATGGCCTGTTGTCCCTCTCAGTTTCTGCACAGGGAATGCAGCTGGACTGGTTGTTGCTTTTACAATTACTGTGTGCTTTTTGTGTTTTCAATACCCTCACGTATTGAAAAAACACAAAACTGCTCCTCCAGAACAGAGGATTAATTAAAATGAAAAGTTTTTTTAAAATTATGTTTTTGGTTGCTGTTGCTTGTCTTCTTGTTTAAGCCATTTATGTGTGTTTGGTCTAAGTTTCCAAATTTTTCCCCTAAACCATGAATACTAGAAACCTTTGAGTCAATTTGAACATATTTTCAAATTCTGTCATCTGAGGCCAGATAAAAAGTGCTAAATATTACAATATTAGCAAAAAACTGCCAATCACGAGCATAGAAGCTTGACAGAGCTGTTATGTCTTCTCAAATGCCTTTCTGCAGGACGTGCTGGAAGTTTAGAGGGGAGCTGAAAATATCACAAAAAGTTTGCACAACATTTTTGACAGGTGGACGTACAAGCATTGTTTAAAAATTAAGTGTTCTTGCCTTTCTTTTATGATTGCTCAAAGTTTGTATAACTATAAGCTGAGGTTTTCTTAATGTGCTGGAAGTACTTCTTTCTGTACAACCTCCTAAAAATTGGCTCAGTAACGTACTTCACCTTTTCTAAGTGGCAATAGTGAATAAAATGGGATTTTTTTTTTTTCCTATTGAAAAGGCAAGTAGCATTGTTTCTACTTTTGCACAAGAATTCAAGAGCTGCAGAATCAATAGGCTGTTTCGTATCCCATCAGCAGCAGATACTGGGCGGAAAGCCAGTTTCTTCACGATGGCTTTGTTTAGCCTACAGTTTTGGTCATACTGTAATTCTAGTTAATTGATTGCTGGTTTGTTTGAGATAGCACAATTGAAAATGGTAATGTAGACATCCAAGAAATATTTGAGGCAGAACAGTTCATTAATCAAAGTTACAGCATGCCCAAAACTTCAAACTAGACAAGGTTAGGTTGGGTATAACCCCTCCCACCTCTCTTCTACCTGACACTCAGAAACTTCACATCTCCCTGGAGTCTGCTGTGCTGATGGAAGACAGCTCTCATCCGGACCTGAGGTGTGGTATGTCAGTCTTTTGGTTACAGATGAAAGCAAACAGAACCCCCACAGACAAAGCAAACCTTCCACCTAGTCCTCAACACCAAAGGGAAACAGGAAGATGCAACTCACTAATAAAGCAAAAGCAGATGCACTCAAGCACCTGACCCCCATTAGTTCAGACAGCTGAAGCAGCAAAGGTCACAGCAACTAAACCTTTCTTTTCACCTCTACTTTACATCTAAGTGTGAAAGAAGCTGTTATTTTCTGCCATTTTACATGTAATGACCACAGCAGAGTTGTGGATGGTTCCTCATGCGGGACTGAACTGTGCAAAGCAGAACCATTCTTCCACCAAGAAAACTATGAACAGACATGTACGATTACACTTATGCATCTGAATGAAGAAGGATGATGGTCATTCTGATATGAATGTAACAAGCCAGCATGCCAGATTTTTTAGCACTCTCCTATAAAACACAGGGAATAAGAAAAAGTGTAACTGATCTGGTTACTGATTATAGTATTTCAGACTGATGTAATAAAATAAGTTAAAAAATGGTACCATATTTCTTTAAGAGGACTTGCAATTTAGGATCCCATGGTGTAGTTGCAGTCCCACGGGTGGACATGGTAACATAGGTGGGATTGTATGTGTTTACTATTCCATTGTCTGACCTTACCCCCATCCCCACATAGCATGGTTCACTATGTGACACAATGGTTTGAGTCTTCACTGCTGTTCAGCTTTCACCACCCATAGAAAAGATTTAATGACAGAAAATTGTAACTTTGGATTTTATAGTGTAATGAGTTCATAATGGCCAGACTGAAATTTAAGCACTGGTCTCTTGACTCCTAGCTTTCCCAGAACTTCCCTGTTCCCCCCCCTGTTCCTGATAGCTTGCATACTATCTAAAATTGTTGTTACAAGGCATGGACTTAATGACAAAGGTTGCATCTGACTTTAGGAACCAGATAATACTATGCATACCTCTTCTGGAGAGTGGACAACAGGCTTGACTCTCTTATCTCTCTGGAATGGCTGACAGCAGCTCACTGCAAATAGTTTGGGAGAACTTACATTTCTTATCTTTTCTCTCATGCACATCAGTAAAAAAATTATGTGTCATTATGATGGACCAACTCAAACAGAGCTGGTCCCCATTGCCTAAACTCTGCCCACCAAGCAGTTTCCAAAGTGCAGAATGACTAATGACAGCTCAGTGTAGGGATGCTGAGATAACCAAACTCATGACAGATCCATGGGAAAAGACTGGTGAAAAGGAGGTGGTCAGGTGTGAGAAAACAAATCCTATCACTGAAATCATTGAAAGCTCTTGACAACTATTTTTGCATGCAGAGGCTATTTCTAAACATGAGAAAACTTACTGCTACTAACTCTACTTCTCTGTTTCCTCTTCCTCTTGTCACAACCACCATCTTCCTGCTGTGGATAACAAGGAAATCCGGAAGAAGGAAACAAGTCAAATGGCAGCCCCACCTTTGTGTAAGGTGACTTCTATGTTCCATGGAAGTGTTATTTTTAAAATAAGGAGAGTGTTTCTAGTTTTAATAAATTTTATTAATAAATTGAACTTTACCAGTCAACCATTCTATAGATCAATTTATTATATTTTATGTGTTTGACCTCCTTGTTGTAGGAAATCAATACTCCAAAACCAGATGACAGATGTGACCCCTGAGAGTTTATCTGACATGTGAGGACAGAGAAAGCAGATGGCTAGAGGTGAGATTAAAGAAGTAATGGTGTCCTCTGAATGAACAGCCAAAGGTTTTAGACTATTTGTCCTATTCTGCTATATTCTATTAATTTGTCACACAGGTTTCTCTTCTCAAAGTATAGTAAAGAATATACCAGAAGTAAACAATCAAAACCAACGCTGTAATAGCAGCACATTGGCTAAATGAAAGTAACACTCTTACAACTCCTCCTAGAAGCCTCAGCCCCAAACCACTTGATACAACCTCTTTTTTTTTTTTTTTTTTTTTGCTTAACAGTCTAACACTAGAAGGGATACCTTGATTGGTACAGATTCCCTAACAAATCAGGGAATCACTCCAAAATAAGGACAACTTTAAGGAACGGCTCCATATCAGACAATGTCCTTGCTAATCAAGTTAAAAGAGATCACTCCATACTTTCACAGTATAATAAAAACAGTGCGTGAGATGTACACTGCCCTAGATAAAAGACCAGGCAGAAGACAAGACACAGCAGTAGGTTTTTTCCCTGCAGTGGGAGGTAAGGGAGGTGTTAAGTTTGACTCTCAGATTCATAGTTCACATGCCTTCAACAAGGGCTTAGTCCCATTTTTCATCACTGAGGGGCCTTCAACTTTCTTAGTCCTGGCATATGCCAGGAATTTCCTCTGTATTCATGGAAACCATGATGAGCTTGTACCAAATACCCTGAGAAGAACTTGTACTGTAAATGGGACATAAAAAAAAAAAATCACTTTGCACAGAAGACAGCACAGCATATCACTTGAAACAATGGTCAGTGGCCCAGCCAAGTGTATGCAGCATGGATAGGAAATCCCAGCCCTGAGACAGCATCCCTTACTCACAAGAGTGAATCTTCTGTTTCACTGTGCTTGACAGTGCTTTGTCCTTCATCTTTAAGTCACTTCAAGAAAAACAGATTAATAAGAACCATATGTTAAGCCTGTTTGAGAAAGACCTTCTCCTTATTAGAAGTTACTACAGGGAGGGACCCACATGCTATATACTATGGAAATCATTATCATTCCTTTGAAGCTTCAGTTAATAGCAGTGTTTCTGTTGTATAGTGGAAGAAGAGTTGTCATGTTGAAGAAACACAGAACTCAACAGCAAAGTACAGTACTTATTTCAGAAACATTTACAGAAGTGGCTTTAATTTACTTAAACCCATGCAATTTTGTGTATAAGCAAAGGTTGAAAATAAGAAGTACAAAATTATTCTAAATTAAAACATGCATTGTCTTCATAACATTTAAGTCATTCTTATTAAATAGAGAGTGGTTAAAACACCATATATCAAGATGAGTGAAGTTTTCCTAGTGGAGGCTTTGAAATTTTTTCCTCCTAACAAAAGTTCAGAATCCTTTTGTCAGCACATAGGATTTTCTGTGCTCTTTGTTGTATTCCAAAAGCCAAAATACACATCCTATTGTAACAAAACTCTTGGTTTACCAAGAAAAACAAACAAGCAAACAGATCTGCATGGTGTCAGTACTGCAGGCAGCTTTTTGTATTTGTTGGAAGTTTTCATTGGGTTATGGAACAGTAATTATTTGTAGACATGCTCAAATATTTTCAACAGAGAACATGAATTAAAAAATGTAAGACCTTTCCTCTTGTAGCTGCAAAGTTGAAACCCTCAATAATAAACTTAAAACTGACCATTAGTTCAACTTTGTCACATGGTATGCAGCTATGCAAAACAAAGTTTATTGATAAAGTGAAGATCAGTATCCTAGGTTACCAAAACAGATTACTCCCTCCCCACAGAAGACACACCACTCCAGCAGTGAAATAGGTTTACTACTCTGTGTAAGTGTTAATAGGGATATACTGGGCACAGAATATTTGAAGTAAGGCCTCTAGTAAAAGTAGTAAGTGGACAGCCTGCAAGAATTTGGACCAGCCTAAAGTTTTAGAAGCTTCTAGGCTCCAGTTCCACAAGACATAATTGGACACAATTTAATAGTTTATTAAGTTGCAGTTCCATGGGTATCCTAGTGTCCTACAGTGGTCAACAAAGAAGAATTCTCACCCTGCCCTGCTCCCACACTACAGACTTGACATCTGGACTCTTTTGAATGCTGCCCTAACCTAGCAGAAAACTGCCCAGCTCTTCTGCTGACTAATATCTTGCTGGGCTAGTGGGTTAACCTCCCCTCAGCATGGAAATGAATGAATAGGAAGGGATAGGGTGGCATAGCCATGGGCAGGGGCAAGACTCTCCAACCTTGGCAGCTGTGAGCTATTAGGTTGCACGGCTGTCCAAGGAAACACCACTCAGTCAGTAACATCATGACAAGAGTCAAAGAGTAAGGGCTCCTGGAGTCACTCACCTCAGCTGCTAAAAAGGGTACTTGCTGCTGACTTCAGCTAACAGTTTGATTTTAGTAATTCCATGAAATTACAAAGTTGGTAAAGATGTCCTGCAGGCAAGTTCAGGAAATCCCTGTGTTATTTGGTTTGCAGCAGGGAATCTAACTAACAGACATCCAAGAGAGAAGGACTGCATTGTGGTAGACTACAAATACATAACAAAAATTGTCTTCTGTAAATACATCACAGCTGAATAAATCAGATAAAATCAGGAGAAGTAAAAAATGACCATGTCTATCCTGCTGGCTGACAGCAATATCAGAACTCAAATCCAGGTCCCTCGAGGCCCTCCTGGCTCATTTGTCCACTAGATATCTCTCATTTTCCCAACAATTTGGATCTAGTAAGAGCTCCACTACCTTATATTGTAGTGTCTGTAACTCTTACCAGTCAAAAGTCAAATTCATTAAGGCTGCAGAAGAAACCATTCAAGTGAACTGAAAAGGCGCACATCGGGCTTAAGAAAAAGATTTGGTTCAATGACGATTTTGATTCTAACGCTATAGTGTTATCCCCTCAGGGTCAATTGCTAAAAAGACCCATGGGGTTTGCCGTTTTGCTTCTTTATGTTTTGTTAAGGATTTGTGCAAGACTGGACGGACAATGGTTGTTTGCTACTGAGTTAAAACTGTGGAGAATAGTCATGCTTCAACAGAGTGAGGCTATTCTAGAAGGCACTCTACCTATAAATAGCACACACCGTAGTTAGCATCAACTTAGGTACCTTAAGATTTTTATTGATCTATGTATCTACTCTGCTAGAGCATACTCTAATCTGCTGAAGCCTTTTGAACTACTTGTGTTTTCGGTTTGCAGACCACACAAATTTCCCAGAAAACCTCCAACTCATTTTACTTTATGGAACATTTGCAGCCCATATGAGAAGTGTATCCCAGAGGAATGGAAAAATTATAGTATGCACAATGTGTGGATAAGGAGCAACTGGTGTTGAGGGCAATTAAATTTGGGCACTGATTAATTTCAACTCACAGTGTGCACTAATTAATGCACACAGTGCTCCCAAGAAAGAAATGCAGAAAGGTCTGAGATTGAGGGTTTGTTGATGGATGAAAACTGACCTTTAACGGGATAAGGAGGCAATTTTAAATGGATAGCTGCTTCAGACTGCCTCTAGGAGGGGACATTCCTATTCTGGAGCAAGTGTGACTTTTTCTAGCTTGCTTAGTCCAAGTGCAAAGCAGCTTGACCTCATTTAGAAAAAGAGAGGAAAAAAAACTCCTTCTATTCCAGATATAACCATCCAAACTCCCAAACCAGTTCCTCATTAAATCTATAGACAAGCCACAAAAACCTATTATTTTATTTCCTGGAGTCCTTCTGTTCTTTCATATTTTTCACATCTGACCAGTTATGTTGGTATAATTTTGATGACGGTCCCTCCAAAAGGATACAGTAGAACTAGAGTATGCCAAAGGGGGACAAGGATGATTGCAAGTATGGCTCAGCATCGGCCCACGGAAAGGCTAAGGCAGGGTAGCTTTCTTCAGCTCCAGATGACTTGTGCGTGGGGGGAGAGGAGGTTTATAAAATCATAACTGGGACAGAGAGGATGAATAAGGAACAATTTTTCATTGTTTCTTATCATATACACAAAATAATTTATCTAGTGGTAGGTTTAAAAACAGATAAAAATAAAGGGAATAATTTTCCACACAACAAGAAATGGAGCTGTATGACTCACTGCTAATTTAAGTTTGGATATGAAAACTATTAACAGGTTCAAAATGGGAATAGGCAAGTCAATGGCAGAAAGGTCTATTGAGGATAACTGAACAATGGCCCTAATGTAATATCAAGGGGAGGAAATGCCTGCAGCACTGATTGCTAGGAGAAAG
>NW_010309957.1:44619-52934 GCF_000700745.2 Antrostomus carolinensis | reverse complement strand
CTAACCTGTTGGTACTGGCCCTTATCTGAGACAGGTCAACAGGATGGTCAACCAGTGTTGAACTTCTTAAGCTGACGGTTTTGTGAGTTTCCAGTGACTATATTCATGCTTAAATGGATTTCAATGTTACATTCAAAAGAAGTAATAGTAACATATTACACAGAACGTGCAGAGCACCAGAACTGGTTTTGGATCTTGTCTTGGATCCATCCCTTTTGGGTTTCTTTTCAGTAGCAAGTCTGATGACCTGGGTCATGTGATTTTTATGTATTTTCTATCTGTGAGCTCTGTGGCTGTACAGGAGGGATGGTGAGCACTATTACTACGAAATAAGAAGGTAACTATAAATAAGTCAATTCCTTCCATGCCCTATATTTATTGACTCAAAAAAATCTCTTGCTATAATAACCCAGATGAGTGAATGATTTCTTTATGAGGGTCTTGGCATTTTGATCACATCTAACTAATTGAATGTTATGGTCATTATTGCAGAAGCTGTATATTGAGAATGAATTTGCCTTGTAACCTTCTGGCTCTAAAACTTGATTGAAATACACAACGAAGTCTTTATGGTCTTTCTGGGCTCTGACAATTTTACAGTTACCAAAAACAAAATTACAAGAAATTCCTCTTGCTTCTCTGTTTATTTCCACATTTCACTGTGGGTTTTTTTTTCACTTGATAATGCATTTTACGGATTAAAAGTCTCTCCAACCTATTTTTGGTTACAGTGCTATTAAAGTAGGTATTAAAAAGAGGTTTTCAGTTAAGGATAAACAAAATTATTTTGCTTAATTTTGACCTCACAAAAAAAAAAAAAAAAAAAGGGGGGGGGGGAATCAAAAGTTCACTTTGACCTTTTCATGGTATCCTTTATGTTTACTAATGAGAGAAGAACCAATGAAAAATAGATTGCAGAAAAAAAATAGAAAAGAATTCAGACGAGAGAATATGTAATGAGGCAATGAACACTAAGGCAACCCACACATACTGGGCCAATTTCTGTGGGATGGTGGAGTCTGCCATCCCTACTAGAGTACACAAGGTTCAATCTTAAAAAAAAACAACAAAAACAACAAAAAACCAACAAAACCAAAACAAACAAAAAAACATGGCCCAGGGGAAATAATGAATTTAAATTGCAGGAAAAATGAAAATTTATATGAATGATGTCAATAAAAAGGAGAGCGTTAAGGTGTGAAGTGGACACACTTTTTGCCAAAACCCAAGATTTAAAAAAACCCTAGCTTTATATAAAGGAGCCAACTGACAGATGGTTTCTGTACCTATTCTTATATTAAAAACAAATATGTGTTCTGAAAGAATTTGTGAAGGGATTAAAAATATACCTACCAAAGGGACATCCTAACCTCAGAATAACTGCAAGTAATAAAAAAATATAGTGCATACAATGATAAGCTATCAGCATTTTAATTAAATTGTATATTACAAACATTATGCCATTAAGGGTGTTGGAGCACTGGGATAGGCTGCCCAGAAAGGTTGTGGAGTCTCCATCACTGGAGATGTTCAAAACCAACCTGGATGCCTTCCTGTGCAACCTGCTGTAGGGAACCCACTGACACCCACCTCTCTACACCCTCTTGTCAGGTAGTTGTAGAGAGCAATAAGGTCTTCCCTCAGCCTCCTTTTCTCCAAACTAAATAATCCCAGTTCCCTCAGCTGCTCCCCATAAGACTTGTCCTCCAGACCCTATCTGGCAGTTATCTGAATTTTCAATCTATACTCTATCCAAAGTAGGAAGTGCAACTGGAATATGACAGTCCTGTTTCACAGGGGAGCAGCCAAAGGCTGAGGTCCCTCTCACTCTTGTGCCGATGGGGCAGCAAGCAGGACTCAGGAATCTCCTACAGCTTGGGAAAAACTCTCATCTCTGAAACATTAGGAGGGGATGGCATCTCTGAAGAGGTGGGACTCAAACCCCTTCTGTAGGAGGAGAAACATGAACTCGCATCCCAGGACAGTATTCCAGCAGATGAGCTGTTAGATAACAGGCAATCCTGCTGGTGGTCTTTTTAAAGCCAGACTTTCTATTCCTCTCCTCTTTCTCTCTGCTTTCTTCTACCACTTCCTAAAATAACATATTCCAGCAGCAAAGAACTCATTCTACATTGAACACAGCAGCTCTCCTTCATCTTTCCCTCGTGGTCTGTACCACCCAGTGCAATCTGAGATGGCTCTGCTGGAGTCTTTGCGTCTGCTAGACACAATGATAAACACATTTACATACAAAGCTGTATGAACAACAGTGGGCTGAGAAGTATACTTCTGCAACCAGAGATGCCAACATCTCTTTTCCCCCATTGTTTCTTGAATCAATGAAGAAATACAAAGAAGACAAAAAGAAATGGCATTAATTTATGTCTCTGACTGCTTTACACACACCCACGTATCTCAGTGGGATTTCTGGAAATAATGCAAAGCCTCTCCAGTGCTTAAGATGCGGTGTATCCAAATACAACAGAAGAAGTCTACAGCAAATAGAAGCAGGAAAATTTACATTAAAATGGAAACTAATTTATCTCACGGTAAAGAAAACATTCTGTATCTGCATATGAGCCTGAATTTGCATACACTTCTTTGCAAATAGTACTACAAGAACTGTCACATGCATTCTGCTGCCACTGTGAAAAAAAAAAAGCAGACAGCATTTATCTCAACTGTTATTCATTGTTCAGTGAATGGGGTATTTTAGGACATACCTCAACAAAATGCACCTATCTTATCCAAATTTTTCTTAAACATAAGCATGTGTAAGATATTATAAGAAAAAAAAAAAACGTTTTTGTCAACATGTTTTTCCATTTGCTCATCATCTTCTTGATTTTTTCTCTGGAATGGCAAAACAAAGCCATGCTATGTTCTCAGCAGGGCTATTTTCATAGTGGAACAAGTTTCAGAGTAGTGACTTGTTACTCTTCCACTATTAAAAACATAAAAATAAAGAGCTGATTCCTTGTCCTTTCTTCAAAGGGCTGGAAGACAGAATTTCCAGTGGTATTCCTGGTATCTCTATGAGAAAAAAAACAACAATAGCAAAAGTTTTGTGTACATAATAGAGAAAGGAAGAGTCAATGAAAGCAATGCTTGTGTTTATTTTATGCAGCGTATGCACTCAACTGTCACAGACTTCAATGCAAATGACATTTGCCACAACATCTACAGTATGAGACTGACGCTGTGGGAGCCATGCCCTAAAGTGGGAAGCACAGTATAAAATTAGCCAGGCAAACAACCAGCAGTCTCCTTGCAAGCTACCACAGTGGGATGGCAACATACAGACACCTTTTGCCACATCTGCCTTATTAGGACTTTTCCCATATTCACTCTCATTCTCTCATTTTGCCTTTAAATAAATGAAATAGCAATGCTAAAGCAATAGATCCCCTAACTACAGTAAACACAGGTGGACAAAACAGATTAAAAGTTCATTTCTTATGATCTTATATTCAAAGAAAATAAAAAGCTCATGCTGGGACTTGGTGTGGCGTTTTGGAACAGAGCTTGCTTTCCCTGGTTACTTGTCTGACCTTTGTACTGAATACTGCAAACTGTCAATACAATATGCAGAAATGATGTCAGTCCTTTGATATGGAGGGTGAGGGATGGTTCATTTGGGATATTTGTTTTAATGATATCACAATTGCACATTGTGTGGTTTGAATTAAAGAGATGCTTTTGAGCTTAAAAACCTCCATTGATCTTTCAAAATATCCTTTTATTTTTGTCTGGCACTCCAGTATGCTTCCTAACACTGTTGCCATTTAAATGACTTCACAGCTGATGCAGAAGACAACCATTCAAAGATATAAAACTCCAGTTTTATTTTAAAATAACTGAAATAAATATAACCATCTTTGTATTTAAAAGCAACGAAGAATTAAAAATAATTTCTTGGTAACTGCAGTGGAAAGCCAGAAGTGGTATGTGCAGGGTCCTACAAACCAAACTCATATGGAATCAGATCTCTCAATAAGAGTCATTTGTCTGACAAAAAACTGGAATAAAAACGAATGAGATGCTAAACAAGTGTCTGTAGCTTGCATGCTCTGAACTGAACAGCCGTGTAAATTCCACTTTCCGTAGGCTTTACAAGCTGATGCTGAAGGATCCAGTATTATATATCATTAATGACAGCTAGACATGTAAATAAAATCTGAATTAATACAATATCTTAAAATATATTACTCTAAATGGTCATCTCAAAACTAAATTAAAACTTTCATTCTGATTTCAAGTTTTCACTATACTTACCTGGTTTATAATCCCTTTTTCAAATTAATGAAGAAAAGATCTACAGTAAAACTAGATTTTTGTTTTGAAACTGACTGAGAAACCCCAAATATTTTATAAATTATTTCCTTTCTCTCTTCCTTCTCCCCAGCCCCCACTGAATTTCTTTACACATTTGAAGTATCCCAGACTGTTTTTCATCTACTGTGAGAAAGTACAAGGACAGGACCAATGTTATACCAATGCTATAAACAACTGGAGAAAAAGAGCACTGCCAGAAGCATGAGGTGACTTCATAATTTTAGGGTAACAGTCTTATTGTTCTGCATGGCTGTGAGTCAGGAAGGAAGGAGAGCCCTGTCGTGCTGTTTTCTCTAACTACCTTTCAGTGAGGATGAACTTGAATGTAGCATAGATGTTATGAGGACTTTGTATCTGCAACTTATCAACAGAGTACATTAATAAAGATCTAAAAGTCTCAAATACCATAAAAACATGAAAGACATTGCTAGAAACGTGCCAGAGACATCACTAGCCCTTAAATTTTCCCAGCTTCATTGATTTACTCTCAGTGCCAGCCATCAGTGTTTCAAATGAAGAGCATTCATTAGTTCAGGACATCCTTGTTCTGAAAGGTAGTAAAGAAAAAGATGAATGCAGATCACCAGTACTTGTCAAATCAACACACAAAGAAGTAACAGAGGCAATACAGAAGTTGAAACAAATACTTTTGTTTTGCAGGCAGTCTCTTTGCGAAGGAAACTACAGGAAAATCTACTGTGGTTGATACCTAGCATAGTTTTATAACAAATGAACTGTCCTAACTACTTATTCAGCATTTGCCCTATTCCCTGTTGGTATAAGTATGGGAATTTACACATTTAGTCTGGTTTCTATTGGTGTACTCGTTGAGCTCTAGGTGCTTAGATGACATAAGTTTCTGAAGGTAAAACTTATTTTTATTATATATACCTCTGCTGTATTTACTGTAATCTGTAAGTATTGCAACAATGCCTGCAGTATCCTGTCAAGTGTTAGTCTACATCTAGAAGGTGTACTGAGAAATAATTTATCTTTATAATAATAATTACATTTAATTCATTTAACAGGTTGCCCAGAGAGGTTATGGAATCTCCCTGCCAGGAGATATTGTAAAACCATCTGGACAAAATCCTAGTTCATGTGCTCTATGAGTCCCTACTTGAACAGGTAAGATGGACAAGATGACCTTCAGAGGTCCCTTCCAACCTCAACCATTCTTTGATCCTCTGATTAACTGTCTTTTGGTTCCAAGAGTACAGCCTGGTAACAGCAGTTCTTAATTTAAACCAAACTGCTCTCTACACGCGTGGATAAGACTGTCACTATGGTAGCAAAACACCTGGGGTGAACTCCTGGGCCATTGAAAAAAACAGCTTTGTCACTGACTTCAAGAGGACCAGCATTTAGTCTTCTGCCATACAGAACAATAGATAATGAGGCTTTTGTTAAATACTCTGGCCTATTTCTGCTCTCTTGCGGATGTGTTCCCTGGTGAATTTGCCACCTGTCTCAGAAAAAAAAAAAATGAAGCTTATTCTTACAAAAATGAAAGAAGACAAGACTCTATATCTTTACACCACATGTTTTCTTTAAGAGAAGATAATGTGTTTACCATCTCTGTGCTTCCTCATCTTGCTTGGACTTCATCACCTTGGCTTATCTCCCATGCAACCTGGTATTTGCAAGTTCAGTAGTTTACACTGAAAACAGTGTAGTCCAAGTATTTTCTTCATTACTCAGACAGAATTTCACATGTGCTCTTATATTAATGTATTTTCCTGCAACCAGAAACAAGGACATATGAACTTAAACCCTTTGGCACTCCACTGGTATAAAAATATACCGTCCCACTTTTGAAAAACAGTTTGGTCAGTTTTCTGAATGAGTTTCACACAAACCAGAGCGTGTGTTCCTGATGTAAAACCCAGATGCACAAGCCATCCCTCACTGATGAGAATGTAACATTAGCCAAAGTCTAAACCTTAGGGAGAAGAACAGGACTATGTAAAACATGGACAAATAATACAGGATTACAGTAACAATATTAATGCTAGAATAATACTAGCTACTTACGCCAGACAGACACAAAAAACCTTGTAGAAGCTTTGGAGATACACAAACACTCGGCCTAAAACCTAAGCAGCTGTTAAAGCTTTGGCCATATTTCTAGTCTTGGTAAACACATTGTTTCTAATTATGAAATCGTTAAAGGAGTGTTCTTCTCAGCAAAGTAGATGCAAAGAAGCAGAACCTTTTCATGTTCCATACCTGCTCTCTGCATTCAGGACACACCCTCCATAGGTAATCATTCCAAAAAGCCAAGGATTGTCAATACAGCTAGGTTGCTGCTTCTTGTACATCATCAAAACCTCAACTCTGCCTCACAAGTGTCAGAGATAAAACTCCCATTAATCCAACATGGGACCAAATTGTTCAGATTCAGCAAGTCACTCCCAGGAAAACCCACTACGGGTGGAAGTGGTCATCCTGTAGTTGAGGAGGTGAGTTAAGGCAATCATTACATGTGGATAGATGGCCTAGAGTGGACAATTTGGAGGTTATCAGCTGTACAGGTGTCCCCCAGTGGACATCCTGTCCTTCAGGACGTGCCTTACAAGACATGAGAGAGCACCACAGCTTTGGCTGTCTACTCTTAGGCTGAATAGAGGATTGATAGCTTAAAAACAATGTTCACAGCAATTTTAATAATAAAATAGGTGCTAAAGAGCAATAAGCCCACACAGTTGTCTCATCCCATTATAGTCCCCTTTTCATGATAGTAATGATTATTTCATCTTTGGCATTTTAGAAGCAAATGGCTCATTCCAACTGTCTCCTGAATTGCTGCTACTTCTCCCATCATTTCTGAGAAAATGACACTGGTTTTCAAAGCTCCTGACTCGGCTGCATCCTTTTCAGGAGCAGGCATTTCCCGTACTTGCTGCAAACTAAAACTTGAGTACCAGGTATGTGGACCATCCAAAAGTCAGATCCCAGACATCTCCAGCTAGATGTTACTTTGGTGTGTGTGTTATCAGTAAATCCTGTAGCAAAGCCACAGGACTACACCTTTTCCTTCAAGGAGGGGAAAAGGTATATGCCTGAGGGGGTAACTTTTCATCTTGATTATGCTTTACTATTGTGGCTGCAGGGAAGAGCAAACTGTACAGTTCTAGCCAAGTTACCCTTCCTTTTTTGCTGTCAGGTGGGTTTTTCTGGGCAAAGTGTTAATCTTTCTTATTTCTGTGAGCTTTTCACTAATGGCTGTTCCTCAATTAGCACAGCACAGAACCTCAGTGAATCCATCCCATAGCTCAACTAATACTTAACTGATACAAGCATTTGGGATTTACAGTTGCAGAGCATGCACAGGAAGCACAAATACCCAGGTAGGTGTACGATACGAAGGCATCCAAGAAGCACAATACAAATTCTCAGAGTCAAGTATTCCAAATTCTACATAGACATATTGCAGGCTCACTGAGGAGCAGAAGAAAAAGAATGCTACTGAGATAGAAGTGAGAAAAGAGAGATCAACAGCTCACCACTTTATGAAGACAACAGAAAGAGAGGATTACTCTGACAGGAATTTTCTTTGTTAGTGGTTGTCATAAAGGAACAATTAGCACAGAGCTAATATGATACAAAAAAACCCCTTATGCTACTTTTTTGGAGTAACTCCAACAAAAAAAATACAAAGGCTTGTGCCAATCTTCATTTGCAGTTTTGTGAGCTTACGTATTTTCCTAGAATACTAATCTCTATTTTATTTATTCGTATTAGAGCAATTTCAAAAATTCCTCCTCAGCCATGTCTTATCATGTCATAATTACTCATCTTCATGAAGGCTTCTAACAGCCTCTGGTTACAATACCATGACATTTTCTAATAAATTACAAAGTGAAAGTATAATTTAGTCTCCATAACTAATCAATCTTTGGCTTCTTAGCAAAACTCAGTTCCAAAAATAATTTATCCACTAGTCTAGAGGGAGCTGGACTCCAATAACCAGTTCACCT